>NC_136503.1:73433829-73613829 GCF_053919585.1 Euprymna scolopes
TTTAAAAGAGTTTGTGTCCTGCTCTTTCGGGCGAGGACTAATTCATAATTAAAGTATCTTTATTTACCTAAACACATTAATGATTGTAATTAATTGCACATGTTTACATATAGGAAACTACAAAAAAAAGCAAAAAAAAACCCCAAAAAATAGTTTTAATTTCCGGTTTTATTAATATGAATGTAAAACTATACATAAATAAGTTTTTTTTCTGTATTAATTAAATGTATTATTACATAAATAAGAATTTTTCTCATTTTTTAATTCTAAAACTATTTTTTTTTTGTTTGTTAAAATTCTTGAATTCACTATATGATCCGTAAACATAATTGTTTACCTCGAGCGGAAAAAATATTAAAAATTAAATTTTAAGTTTGAAGAGATATTGGTCTTTGAAGAAAAACTTAAATATATCTTATTAAACCCATCTCAATATACAATATTATATATTTTATTTATCGATAGTCTAAATTAAGTTATACTCATCAGATGAATGGTTAATTATAATTTGTCTTTGTTATTAAACACATAATAATTCATTTATCAATAATGTGCGTGCTGTCAGCACCACTTCTATTCAGAGTAAAACCGGCTTCCTCCGAAAGAGAAAGTTTCATGGGAGTATGAAATTCAGAAGCGGTTCCTAGTCGTATATATATATATATCCCCGTCAGGGGAGATGACGACGTTAGGTTTTTGCAGCTTTTTGCAGGGTGGTATCAGCGCCCTCTTACATACACCACTTGGACTTCCAAAATTGGCCACCCATTTTAATAATGACCAGGGTCAACCTTGCTTAACTTCGGTGATCTACCGGGAACCGGTTTGCCAATGTGATTATGCCGTATATTTCTCTATAATATCACATTATGAATTATTTTGTTACGACACTTACATTTTTATCTATAATTTATTATCATTATTGTTATTATTATTATTATTATTATTATTATTATTATTATTATTATTAATATTTTTATGCCTTTAATTTAACATTCCACGTATTTTTTATTACACTAACATTTTTAATTAAAACATCATTTTATTACACTTACATTCTTAATTAAAACATCTCTCGAACTAGTTAAGTTGTTCTGTATAATTTTTGTTTAACATTGAATACATTTAATTTCTCTCTTAATTTGATTTAAAAGTACCATTTTCCTTTCTTTTTTTAAAAATTTAGTCTATTATTCTGAAACGTTATTTCATGCATATACATTTCTTAATTGGTTTATCCTAATTAATGTTCAATTTATTTCATAGATGCACCTTATTATATAACCTGTGTTTTACATCCACTCTAAAAATAACACAGTTTACACATGTTTTAGCCAACACATCAAACGTACAACAACCACTTATTTCAACACATACTGATTTTTTTTATCAATTTTAAGGATCTTAATTCTATGAATAATTTTTATTGTGTTATGATTATTAAACATTTTTCATTACAACCCATACACTAATATTCTTAGCAAACTAATGTTTAACATGCCCAAACCTTGCGATCAATCAAGAAGTTATAATATTTCAATTAACTACTATTCCCTATTCTTAGTCAATATCTGATTTTCACCCACATATAATTATAGAATATAATCACATGCTCGTAATTATTACTTTTAAATGAAATACTACATTATATATATATATATATTATCATATTTACCTTCATAGTTTATTTAAAATATGAATCTGGTTATAAATATTTATTATATTTGCTATCATTATCTAAATACTTTGTTTGATTTAATTAGTTTATAATTTTTTACGATTACTAGTTTATTTTACTTTAATAGCTAATTTTATATTTTCCTATTTAATTATAAAACTCAAATGATCTTGTAACGATGTATGCAACCCACTTTCCGGTTTACGACATCAGGTTGCGCATGCGCGCGCATAAACATTAACCCATAATAACGTAAAGAAATGAACACAAATCGCTTCTTTGCGGATTTTGACCTGCGCACTGAAATATTAACGTTATTATATCTATATTAATTATTTAACATGGGAAGAGTGGGGTTTATAATGACTTAAACGTAATACAGAAATGAACGATGTAAAAAGCAGATATATCAAAATTTGAGTTCAACTATAGTATGTATTATGGTATCTGTTCAGTGCACATTTATCTAAAAGTATGGCCGCCACTTATAATTCAGTAACTGTTAGTTTGTTTTTCTTTCGAAAATAATCAATTATAATAAACAGAACGACTCATAGAAATCTATCTATATTCTTCTTTCATTTTGATATACTTTCATAGAAATTTTCCTGTTATGTAAAAAAAAATATTTTCTTTACGTCACAAGTGTCAGGCCCATACGGATATTCCATAGCTAATATAAAGTACTGACCCTACAGGTCACGGTTAGTCTAGTATTATATATTTATCTCCAGAAATGAAGATACTAAATTAGCATGCTATCGTAGTTTAATATATCTTTGTAAAATATATTCATCTAAACAGGTAATATTTACACCAAGAAGTTCTTGAATCTAACTCTATCATACACTGCTTACTTATTTCAATTAATAAAACTTGTTATAAATAAATATTAGAAAATTTGTCAATATAATGCAACATCTAAAATTTACACCTTTATAATTTACTGTATATTTAATTTATTATTTAAATATATTATTTAATTTATTTAAGATTTATTTATTTAACTAAAAAATATTATTATTATTAATTTTGAAGTTGAATTTGAATTTTTATTTATTTATATATTACCTATATTTATTCATTTATATATTATTGTCTTTAAATACAAAATAAAATTTTCATATTTAGTAAGTTATATTAACTTAAATTATGCTTCTAATCAGGTTCTAGCCGTAATAGTATATACTGTGATTTATGTAAACCCATTTAAAATAATTCCTTGCGTTTGTTAAGGAAGTCAACATTAAATATTACCGTATGATAAGATTCTAGATTGCAAAGCTTACATCGGCCAGACTTGGTTGAAGAGTATTTACTTGCGCTTCATAATATCGACCATTCCAATTTGTATTTAATTTTCTTTTTTAATTCCTTCATCTTATTTTCTAATTATGTTGTTTTCTTATTATTATTAGCAAGTGATATTTCAAAAGATTCTGTATGATTATAAAACCTATCTCAAAAACTACACTATGTGGGCCACAATATATATCCTGTTTCTATTAGTGTCTACTATTTCACATTCATAGACTATTTTAGAAATGAGGAGTTTACCTTCTAACGGATATTTATCAATGCCCCTGCAGTTGCAAACTGAATTCCTTTCGGTGTTTTGATTATTTAATTAACTTCCTTTATTTGTCGTTTTGTCTATATTTGCAATTAGAGCATATTAAATTTTTTCACTTAGTTAGTCGTAGTCGAAAAAGATCATTTAACATTATTTCGGTTTATAATTTTACTTAGATTAGTCCTAGTAGGAGATTTTTTTTCAATTATTTGAAAAACTCATTCGGCAAATTATTTTTATGTGTGCAATGTAAAGCAGGTTAAACCAAATGCAATTTGTCCGTCTATTTTTATTTTTATTAATATTACCTTTATTATTTGGAGACGTTGTAATATTACATACAAAATTATTTTTACATGTAATATTTTCAATACTATTTTTCTATTGGATTTACCCGTTGCTATATTGTATTAAATAACATGTGATGGTTTCATTAATGATTTATTTACATTTTTACAAAATTCATTTTACCTTTATATCCAAATGATGAGTTTTGGGCAAGATAGATTCACTGGTTTGTATATTAATTAAGTGATTGATTTTGAGCCACGAAACAGATACTGTCAAGAATTGTAAGTGTCAACTGAATTAAAGAAATAAATTATAAGATGCTCAACCTCATGAATTTTGGAATATAGATTTTCGTCATATATATATATATATATATATGTGTGTGTGTGTGTGTGTGTTTGTGTGCCTGTGTGTGTATACATATACTTATATTTTATCTACAGTACGGTCTATAGTAAGTTGTTATGACGTTGGATTTAAATATGAGCATAGTTGTTTTGTATGGAAGCAGTCTTCTTGTTAAGTGTTCCAGACATGTGAGGTTGTGAAGAGAAAAATCTACTCATAATACCTCTCTTTGATTCAATATAAATGTGTCTCCCATCCCAAAATCCTTTGAGTATGTTTGTAAATAGGCTTTATATAACCGGTGTATCTGTAACGTTGCGATATGTAGATATATGTATACACACACACACATACACACATATATATATATATATGTTTGTCACTGAGTGATGTCGTCTAGTTATATGAATGTGCATGTAACGTCTACTGATTGTCTCTATTTTTCAGGTGTGTGGATATTTTTATATCATTGTTTATGAGAACTATTCACAATTACAACTTACGCAGATATACTTTCCAGAGTGACAGATAACAGTGTCGATTGGTATCACAAGCAAAAGACAAACACCTTTACCAAATGTTTTTGTGCTTGCTAAAATTAAATATTATTTTCATTCGAAAAGGTAAACGCCAACTCTTATTTTATATTTCGATGCACGGAATTTGGGCACACAGGTACAACCTATAATTTTGCTTTCACTCCGTTTGCTTCCACTGGCTTTAAGTTCAAGTCTTGGGTCGTATTGAACTAATCACTCTACGTGCATCTTTATCTCGTTAGGTCATTAAATCCACGCGACTAAAGACACAAATCTGATGATCCACCTTCGTCGTGTATTTTTCAATTTTTTAAATCGAGTTAACATTTTTCTTTACTATTGAAACTTAAATACATGTTATCCTAAAAATGCCTGAGGATTTTATAACATTTTTTATTTTCATGTTTACAAATATCAATTAATCGTCCAGCTATCTTTGAGTTGGCTGTATTTAGTATATAACATCTGCCGATAAAAGTTAATAAGATCAATGTGTCGCGGAGCACTAATCCTATTCGGGCCCAAATGGCTTCCTCCAAAGGAGGAAGTTTCAGGGGAGTATGAAATTTACAAGCGGTCACCAGTCGCATATATATCCGCAATAAGGGGAGATGGCGGCGTAAGGTTGTTGCAACTTCTTGCAAAGAGGTGTCGACGTTCTCTGACATACAGCGTCTTGAAATCACAAATTGGTCACCCAATTATAGTAATAACCGGGCTCAACGTTGCTTAACTGCGGTGATCTGACAGGAACCGGTGTGGCAACGTGATTCTGCAAGATTTTAATAAAGTCAATGTAGTTTAATCGTTTATATAATAATAAAAGGATTAAAGAAGATGCAGACAATAGACAATAGTTGAATATGAGCACGATTTATGGCACGCGTTTTGTCTATTGTATTTTAAGACGAGCATATTTTATACTGCATCAAAACAGTTGTGGGCAAGTAGGTTTCTGAGATAATATCTTTAACAATATCTGCTCATTTAATTTTTTTCTGATGTTAGGCTCCCAAAGGAAGAAATCTAAGGTGTCGTCAGTGGTGGTAATAATACGTGTTCTTACGAATTGGAATCATAACTGTACGCATACATTTCTTTGATAGTTGATAAGTCACATCTTAATTGAAATTATAATTTTTCTGCGCCTGTCAAGTCTCATTTTCGGATATATACTTTATCTATAACCCTGAAGACTTTACCAGCATATTTATATGCGTCAACGTATGTCTATATAACAAACCCATCTGTGCGTTTCTTTCTTTTAGGTGTCAACTAACGCCTTCATTGCATTATGTGTGTATTGAAAAGGGCGCATCATTCTCGGGTTAATCACAATTTCAATACTTTATCATATATAAGTATACGTAGTGTCATTCGAATAAAATGCTTATAGTTCACATCAGTAATAAATAGATATACAAGTTAAATATATATTTCGAGATATTTCTACGCAAATGCAGTTTAAATGAGTCAGAAAGCTGTATGAAAATTCGATGTATGTGAAAATTTTACACTTGGTATGAGAGTCGATTCTTTGAATTTCCGCATATTTAAACTATTAAAAACACTTTTATGGAAGCATACTATAGTTTTACTTTTTCATTGGGAAATTATAATATCTAAGGATGAAACTGATTTCATTTTGATGAGAGGGAGCATACAAGCTGTTGGAAATTGGTCCATTCTATGGATTAAATTTGCCTTTCCTGAAATGAATATGCTTCTTGTAAAATACGTAATTATAATAAAATATTGCCATTTTATTTTCCCTCATTGAGTGATAATTTTAACAACAAGTGGAGACACAATCATGAAAGGAGATATAGCTTTGCACTGAAAAGGCATTACCAACGAGAGTCATGCAGCAAACGCGCTTTATATTTCATTTAAATGACTGAAGATCACTTATGATACATTGCATGGGTGACACATTCTTCTCGCCCATCCAATAAGCAGATAAGTGTTTCTTTCCCGATTGCAAACACTCTCACCTAGCTATGCTTCTAAGTCCATGTACATAACGTGTAGATGTCAAAGAGATTGGGAAGGTTCTTGACCTCCAGTAATTATATTCCTGTCAAACTATCTTATTTTTCGTGGTAATATCGCTTGTTTACCACATTCTCATATGTCGTGAGTGCCAAGGGTCGATAAGCCAACACGTTTAGATGTATGTTAATTTTAACCTAGCTTATTCGTGTTTCAGTGAATGGCCGGCGTTAATGAATTAGCGAACCGTACTTGTGGTGAAAGAGAGAATACATAATGTATCGTATTGAATCGGCGTTTTTGCCTATATTTGCAGCGTTCACGTGTCTTGTTAAACGATGTATATGTACGCTTCACATATTGTTCCGGACCGTCTAGTATGTTGCATCTAGACCATACATGTTCATCGCGTAGCCATCTTTATTTTCCCCTCTTCTGGAATAATTGGAGTTAAGTTAACTATTAACGCGCATAATATTTCGATGTTGTTATAACTGAAACCTGAAAGACATTGAAAGAAACTTATAAACAGAGATGCACTAAAACATAAAGAGATAAAACAAAATGGCAGAAATGGAATACAGTGATTAACGACGCTGAGAAAAATAGTAGAATACAGAGAGAAAGGAGAGAAAAGACAAGGGTGTCATTTTGTGGGATACTTCTCGGTGTTTGAGGTAAACATCCCTGAACGCTGTAAAAGCGACAATGGAATTAAAACGAACGTAGGAGAGAATAAAACAGAAAAGCAGACACCAACACCTTTATACATATCTGTATATATATATATATATATATATATATATATATATATATATATATAGACAGAGAGAGATAGATAGATATATAGATAGATAGATAGATAGATAGATAGGTAGATAGATATTGCATTTTTTTGCAAAAGATCTAATATGAATATTCTTTTAAACATTTATTTTAATTAATTTCTGATTAGTTAACTGTTTTCGTTTTCTTACAGGATGATTATATTTCGATATTAAATGTAGTTATGTTCATGCAGATATTCTACATGCTTATATATTTGGGTTTTAGCAGAGATAAAAACGGGGAAAAGTGTTAAAGGCAAAAGGAAAAATGAAATTTGCAAAGTGAAGGTCGAACGACAGCATTTCTAACGTGAGAGCGATTGGTCTATGTTCTGATTTTAAGCTTTCTTACAAAAATATCTTCATAGATCAGCTTATCCTCAAAAGAAAAAGTATATGGTATGCTAAATATTTTGGTTTCGACGCTAGGTGGTTGTTCACGAGGATATTCTTTAACACTGTAATCATTACTATATGATGCGTCCAATATAATATAATATAATTATATATATACGAAATCTGCATAAATCATAATATAAAATTTAAGCGTTTTTTTAAGACCGGGCGAAGTCGTGCGGCCTGCTAGTATATATATATATATATATATATATATATATATATATATATATATATATTTCTCTATATATATATTTCTCTCTCTCTCTCTCTCTCTCTCTCTATATATATATATATATATATATATATATATATATATGTGTGTGTGTGTGTGTGTGGATGTGGGTGTGTGTGTGTGTGTGTGTGTGTGTGTGTGTGTGTGTGTGTGAAATACATATTAAAAGGCTAACATACTCGAAGCAATCTATGTAAACGTGCAAAACCTGGATTAAACTATGTCGCTTTTAAAGCAAATCACGATGCTCTAACCTACTTATAATAATTTCTATTTCTTTTTAATCTGTGACCTAATTACTCATCTTAAAAATGTGACTCGCTAGTGGCATCAGAAACGCCTCGCAACAACCCACTTACAAATATCAATAAGTCGCAAACAATAATTCCTCTCCTCGCCATCGTTACTCAGATGATTCCAGAATGGAGCGAAAGCCTATGTAATTGTATATTTGGTACATATTGAAATATTTGTGTTCTACACAAAAATGTTTATAAGAAAAATCGCAACAGACAAAAGTAAATCTCTTTTTGTCATTGATTATATCTATTTAAATGACAAAATTGCGGCCAAAATACGTCATATATCTATCTATATATATATATATATATATATATATATATATATATATATATATATGAGCAAACAGTTAATAAAATATGTTAAAAAACATTTTTAAATGAGTTAAAAATATATTTAATCTGAAAAGGAAACATTAGATAAACAGATAGTCCTTAATCCGCGGAGTTTCGAAGAAATACTTATCTTCTCATCAGAGGGTAGGAATTAGCAAAATGCGGGATCGGATTTTGCATGCAGAAGTATTTGATAAAAAAAACAAGTAAGTCAAACATCTTACGTGAAAACAAAAAAAGTGAAGCAGAGGGAATATGGTGAAGAAAACGGTGATTAAACATGAATGGATAGTCTGGTGGAAGATAAAAAATCCAGTGACGGTAAAATCCAAATGTAAGACTTCAAGAAAGTTTTAAGTAGTAATTGGAAGAAGATGGGCCATAATAATCCAAAGGCAGAAATCCATGGAATAATTCACAAAATTGTGTACAAGGACAAAAAATAATATTAATAAAAGAAAAATAGGATGTGCTTTTCACTCTACTTCCGAGACATTATTTACTATTTGGGTTTATCGAGCTTTTATATCTGGCTGTGATAATTTTATAAATAGTAATTCTTTAATATTTATAATTTACTTTGATTTTACCATCTTGGATCATTTTGGTAAATTCAATTGTAATTTTAATTTTATATATATATATATATATATATATATATATATATATATATATATATATATATATATATAAGAGCAAATAGTTAATAAAAGACGTTAAAACACTCTGAAAAAGAGTTAAACATATTTAAACTGAAAAGGAAGCACTTGATAAGTGGATAGTCCTGAATCCGAGGAGTTTCGAAGAAATACTTTCCTTCTCATCTGAGGGTAGGAATAAGCAAAATGCGGGATGGGATTTTGCATACAAAAGTAATTGATGAAACCGCCAGTAAGTCAAAGTTCTTACTTGATAACAAAAAGTGAAGCAGAGGGAATATGGTGAAGAAAAAGGTGATTTCAGGTGAATGGATAGTCAGGTGAAAGAATGGTATCCAATGACGGTATATCCAAAAATGTAAGTCCAAAGTTAATTTAATTTTCCATCCGCACAAGTAAATTCCAAGGAAATCGCGTAATAGGAAGATTGTCCGAAATAATCCAAAACGCTGAAATACGTGGAATAATACAAAATTATGTACAAGTAAAAAGAGAAAAATTCCAATAATAATGAAAGAAATATAAGATATGCTTTTAACACGGCTGACGAGAACAAAGTGTAATTAAAAAAAAAAACAAGTAAAGAAGAAGAAGAAGAAGAAGAAGAAGAGAGAGAGAAAGATTAAATGGTGATGGAATTTAATATAAATTAGAAAACCAAATGTCAAAATGACCCAGACAGGATATATATATATATATATATATATATATATATATATATATATATGTATGTGTATGCATATGTATATATATGTGTATGTATATATATGTATATATATATATATATGTCTATGTATGTTTATATTTGTAAATATATACACTAGCAAAAGTTCCCGTCGTTGTCTGGGTTCAAAAACAGCCTACATAAAATGGACTCTGATTTATGAAAGTATGATAGGTTATGAAAAGGAAGGGTTATAAAGAGATAGCTTCGAATTTGGGGGTCTCAAAACCAAAGCAAAATATGATGAAATTAAAAATAAAATAGATAAACACCATAATTTATTATACTATACCTGATCACAATATTCTGTGGATCTATATTAAAACACCTTGTTAAACTTTGTGACATATTTCTATTCTATGGAGGTCATGTGCGAACGAACACCCCATATTTCTTCAAACTGAAACATAATTATCAAAGTATACTTACGCATATAGATATGAAAAGT
This sequence comes from Euprymna scolopes, assembly GCF_053919585.1. Classification (NCBI taxonomy): domain Eukaryota; kingdom Metazoa; phylum Mollusca; class Cephalopoda; order Sepiida; family Sepiolidae; genus Euprymna; species Euprymna scolopes. The sequence goes on from NC_136503.1 coordinate 73,444,175, forward strand.
CTTTATTAAAGTATGATCATATTTCCATTCTATGGAGGCCGGGCGCGAACGCAGATCCCATAATTTTATAATACTATTCCTGTTTAAGTTAAAACATACTTATTAAAGTATTCATATATACATCCATATAAAAAACACTTGTAAACGTTTTTTTTTATTTTTTTTAAATTTCCATACTTTGTTAACCAGGCGCGTACGCAGACCGCACAATTTTAATGAATCATCATTATGCCAGATCAAACATACTCATTCCTGTGTCTCGATACATCTTCTGTCATTATATGTGATCAGTTTTCTATAATAGTAAACCATATAGGAGCCTATTCGTGACCAGACACACACAGATGTTCAGCTTTATATATATATATATATATATATATATATATATATATATATATATATATATATATATATATATATACTAGTATTGACACCCGATGTTTTCGGGATTTTTGATGATCAACGAATGTATCTCACTTGAAGACTTTTCATTTCATCGAAATCAATTTAAATCGCTAGTTTTCCAATATAGATTGAGTGACTACTCATTTAGGGGATCTATCATTGTGCATAATAAATAGGTAATTTTATACGCCTCTCCGTAGTGACGTAGCCAGCAATACATTGCAGTTTATATTGTACTGTTAATTTTCTAAAATTTTGGTTAAGATTTATTGGATTGAATTAAAGTTTAAAATCAAAACTCAAATATTATGCTTCAATTGGGCTGTAAGCAGAAGGATTAGTTTCGATCGCTCTCCTGCCATATCAAGGAATATACTGCTAATTTAATGTCAAGTCTTTTCAGCTTGTGTTTTATTCAAACGTTCTGAAAGCACTTGTAATATCCAGCTGTGTAAATATTATTTAGTTGAAATTCATTATTGTGACGAGTGCTGTTTATTAATTTATTTATTGCAGACTGAAACCGCTTTCTTCAGACAGTTCTCAACGTGTTCCAGGTTAGAATTTTCTGATGATAGCGGTTTAAATTCTTCCCAAAGCCAGACGGGGGCTTACTTGGTGAGACGACAAAAAATTATCGATGACAGTAATTGCTGAGAATGCGTAATTCATAGAAATAATTGACTTGCGTCCTGCAACATATCCTCGCAAATTACGATTTGTTTAATCTGTTTTTTGACATTAGAAAGAGAACACTGTTTTTAAGAGATTCGGAGTTCCTATACCGTCGCGATTACCACCTGACGAAGGCCAACTCAATAGTTGGCCAAAACATCGTGAAACAACAACTAAGAAAAATGAGGATAATAGTCCGCAATAAATTTATCAATAGACTCTGTAAGGTGTTAACTTTTGCCTGGATCGCATATATGTCCTTTCATTAGATTATTTGATCGTTGATTCCCGTTATTTATCGGAGATATTCTAATACAAAATTTATGTAAGGCCATTGTCAGCTGCAGAAAGTACCTTTGTGTGTAACCTCCTCAAAATTTGGCGAGCTCTTATCGAGTTCATAGGGAACTAACTCATGCAGACAAAGTTCTTTTAATACAATAGTAGAGGCATGTTTGGGAAGAATTACAAATATAAATGCTATTTATATAAAGATGATAGAAAGCTTAATTAACTAGATAGATGGTTCAGGATTAAGAATTATTATCATTTATTGAAATTCCTAATTTAATGGATGATTAAATATTGTATTTTATTCAATTTGTATTTATCATAAAGTCCAATGTGTTTTTAAGTGAATGACTTAATTTTATTCATCAGTAGACAAGCTGGTTTCGTCTTTAGAGCCTCGTTAGTATGGGTTCAATAACGTAACGTACTTACAACCATGTTTCGATCTTAAATCACGAGTTATTCGATCACATACTGTTTAATTGTTGCCAAGTATGTAAAAATACATAAATACTACCTTAATAGAAACTGTAAAACAAAGAGAGGGGGGAAATATAACTTTACTCGCACTCTTCATAATTATGTTTTCCCAACAAATGTGCCTTCCATTTTTATTTTGGCTCATTGTAATATTAAAGTATATACAACGTTAATCCATAGATAAGATTGATTAGTAATCAGGAGACAATTCTACAAACGCGGACAAAAGGAAAGTCCGCACTTGTAATTTTTCCACGACTGCAAATTAAAGCTAAATTTAATGTAACTGTTTAGACAAACTATACGTCATTTGATTCGCCTTTTATTCTTCTATGATTTTATCTGTTCATATTTGTCTTTTAATTGAAATATTTTAGTGTACACGTCAATTAAAAAAAAATAACTTCAAACTGAGGAGGCAAAATGAACACTAGCAATATGGAAAATTGTTATTTAAATGTAACTTTAGAGCATTAATGCAACACAAATACAGCATGAACATAATAGACTAGTTAATATTTAGTAGCATAATCTTCTGCAATTTGACAGCCTGCAATCTTTTGGAAATTTCTTGAATTAGACTACAGCAATACTCCGGAGAAAGGGCACCGCACTTTTCTTAAATTTGTGTCCAAAGTTCTTCCAAATTTGAAATTTGATCATGGCGTAGCTGTTGCATGATGTAATACCATACGTTTTTGAAAGGATTGAGGTTTGGAAATTGTGCAGGCCAATTCAAACACGGAATATCATGCTCTTCCACGAACCCCTTGACATTGCCAGCTGTATAATTATGAGAATTATCCTGCATGAAGATGGGATTATCATCCAAATTCTGAGCAAAGTATGGTAGAACATGCTCAGTTAGCATGTTAATGTACTTGGTCGAATTAATTCGACCTGGCAAGCGAACTGTATGCCCTGGACCATTGGTACTCATAAGGCCCCACACCAAAACTGAACCTCAACCACATTGCAGTATTTAAAGTAAACACCTAGGATTAAATTCTTCGTATTTCCTCCGACGGGCGTACTGCCTACTATCATTGCCTTGCCTATTGAACTTGATTTCGTCGCTTAAAGCACTTTTGACGAATATGAAGAGTCATAATATCCATTGCATCTGACGAAGTCCAGACGGAGCTTTCTGTAATTCATAGAAGTCATTGGTTTTCGTCTTGCAACATATCATCGCAAATTACAATTCTTTAATCTGTTTTTGACATTAGAAAGAGAACACTGTTTAACAAGATTGCACTGTTGTTGGATTTGGGGAGCCGTTTCAAATCTGTTTCTTAGGTTGAAGATCTTTATAGCATTGTCTTCCTTGTTAGAAGTAACTCTACTACGACCAGATTTAGGGGCCTCACAAACACTGCCGGTGTTTTGGTGCTTTTGCACAGTCTTTCGTGCCGTTTTCTCATCGCATTTCAATCTGCGCCCGATTTCTTGATTGGGTAAACCAAAAAGAGGAGATTAATGAACTCCCGATAATCACTAAGAGAAAGTCGTGGAACATGGACCATATTTAACGTTTTATAACCTGGAACAACAACCCTTACGATTAGAGATGCTTTGTTACTTGATGCTGGATAATTTAAACTGATTTATGGGCAATAAATTTAGCTGGTTTTAAGCGAATGTGTTGCTGCGGACTTTCTTTTTGCCTCCCGAATTTGAAGTTATTTTTTAAATTGAAGTTAACACTAGCATATTTCAATTAAAATATAGACAGGTAAAATTATAGAGGAATAAAAGGCGAATCAAATGAGGTAATTGTTGTTTAAATAGTTACATCAAATTTAACATAAATTTGCAGTTTGGAAAAATTACACGTGCGAATATTCTTTTTGGCGGTAGTATATATAGAGTACAAAAACGCCATTCAGATACAAATATTTGGGTTTTTTTTAAACAGTTTTTATTGCTAGTACCAACGTCGTTAACTGTTTTAGTTTTAAAATAGGTCAGCTGCGTAATTGAAACATATAAATATAATTGTATTGCAAACTCATGTCGGTATCACATTGGCATTGCCAGCAAGGCATTATTCTAGAGACGATATAATATGCCTGCCTTAATCTAAGTGCCCGGGCGACTAAAAATAATCATTAAATAATACCAATTAATATATAGATGACTTTGTTTCTTTTTATTTTTTTTTTCGAGATTCGTTTATTTTGACTCAGATTTCAACGAGTTCAAATTAAAGCAATGTGTATTGTAACATAACGTCGTTGATCTATTTGGTGGCATGTCAGCTCAGACACGCACACCCACATGCAAACACACACACACACACACACACACACATATATATATATATATATATATATATATATATATATATTATAATGTGTGTTTGAGTAAATAGAAAAGACAGAACGGAGATTGTGTGTATGTATCGTATACAGCTACTGAGCCAAAGTTTACATGTTCTAGAGAGAGAACATAAACTGTTCTGTAATGGAACTCACAACCTTGACGTTAATCTCGCATTACTAATGCACAGTCCCAACATTCCAAAATACAACTGCTGATAGACTTTGCTTTCCCCAACTTTGCAGCATGGCAAGAAAGAAGAAGAGAAAAAAGAAAGAAATCAACACACTGAGGATGGAGTTCGTCTCCAAAATATATTAAAATTATAAATTTAAAACAAGTAAAATATTGTCTATTTTTCTGATATTGCGTTGTGATTTGGCTTTCAAGTGCACTTGATGCGTATTTTATATATATATATATATATATATATATATATATGTATATATATATATATATATATTATACCATCATATAAAAGGAGCTTTGTCTTTATGCGGCTGTGTGTGTGACTTCGTTCCCTATTGAATCAAAAACGGCTCGGTACGCATTTTTAAAATATCACAATAAGATTCTTTATGTGCTTCACAGCGATCTTTGATACGTTTTATATCAGAATATCTTTGATAAATATCGATAATTTAATTAATCCAGTAAAAAAAAGGAACACCCAATTTTGACGAAAATTAACAGCTTACAGAACCTAACATCACAAGTAAATCTGAGAAGTTTTATTACCACACAAGCCGAAAGACGTGACATATAAAATTAACAGTAGATTCTTTGATGTAATAGGGGTTCATCTGATATGAACTTTTGATGTATCAGAGTCGCATCTCCGTATTAATTTACAAGAGTTTTTCAATATGTACTAAAATTCAAGCAATTATCACCGCACAAGCAGTAAGGTCAGTCAAATAAAATCATCAGTAGTTTTGCTAATATGACCGGGGTTCCTTCAAAATGAATTTTGCTGTTTAGAGCAGACTTTGAGAATGGTCTCTTACTTTTGCATTTGAAACTTTAATTCAATGAACTATGTATAAAAAATATTTTTTATAAAATCAACAGTAAGTAACTACAGTGTTAGGTAGACTTCAATATAGTATAGACAAGGTCACCGCGGGGAGGCATGTTCTACTACTTCTTAGTGCACCGTGATGGGTCAATAAATTAATGAAGCAACAATCACGCGATCTGATATAATAATAAAAATATGTGAATGATTCGCTGACCATTCAATCTCAAACTACGTGGGTCTCCCAATATATATATATATATATATATATATATATATATATATATATATATATATATATATATATATATATATATATATATATATACTGTTTAAACAAAAACCAAGTCTTCAAAGTATGGGTTGCTAGTAACAAAAAGTGTATTCATTGTTAGTTACAATTGTTTCAATTGTAACTAACAATAAAATACATTTTTTGTTTCTATCATCCCATTCTTTAAAGTCTTGGTTTCTTGTTAAAAAAGTATATGAATGCTCAAATATGAAATTTGATAATTTTGTAGCTTACAGTTTAAGTCATCTTTTTTGGCCTAAAAATTTTTGGTATACTAGCGGGGGGTACTCGGCGATGCCCGGGTCTTTTGAGGTATGTGTGATTTTGGGCAAACCAAAACTCCTTGGTGGGTGGGGGTTAAAATACAAACAAATTTTGGTAGGTGAGTATGAGGATCGAACCCGAAACCTTGAGGCAAAGTTGGAAATAAAAGTGTGCCGTTAACCACTGGGCCACGCCGACATACAACAAAACTACGTTTTAATTTATTTATTTAACTATTGACAGGTGGCCGCAATAAAAGTTAACTCAGCTGCTTCAGTTTCGACTAATTAATGAGGTCAAATAGAAGTCACGCAGTAAACTTGGGTTTGTTTACCCAACTTTGATTGTTTTTTTCCTTAAAAGATGTTGGGGAAGGGGAAACCAACTCCCCATTGTCCGGATCAGTTAGCAATTGTCTTATATAAGAGGAGTTAGTCCCCACATTGATCAAAGCTGATTGCTTCTGGACGTTTCCCGGCGCGATGCTGAGAACACAGTTTGACTTTTTAGTTTCACTTTATTTTACTAAAAAGCAGAACAGGACAGAGTGAAATAGCGCGAATCTCATTAAAGTCGAAGTAAATAAATGTAGAGGTGGCCCTCGTTACCAAATCGTAGGTATTATTATCTAGGGGCTATATACACAGTTCTAAACGATAGTACCCCCATTCCCCCGGGAGCGTGTGCGAAAGAAGCATTTGCGAAACATACATGAAATGGTCACACACATTTTGCCTTTTATATATATAGATGAACAATAAATGAATTATATAAACCCAGTATAATTCGGAATGCTACAAATAAAACTACACCCACACACCCACACACACACACACATATATATATATACATGTATATATATATATATATTGCGCGTATATATGTGTGCGTATGTATGTGTGCATATGTATATATATATGCATATATATGCATGTGTGATATATATGTGTGTATACATACATATATATATGTATATGAATACGTGCACATCTCTCTATTTCTTAATATATACAAACATATTTTAGACATTATGTATATATATATACACACATATATAAATATATATGTATATGTGTGCGTGTTTGTGTCTCTGTGTGTTTTCGCATATGTTTATGCCCGCGTGCGTGTTTGTATATACAGAACGACCGAACAAATAATAGAATTAGTTTCAAGTATCTTCGTTATTTCCTTCCCCAGAGCATTGAGAGCAAGATCTTATCTCAAATACTCTATAATTGAAACATGACTTTTTATCGTTATATCGAACAAAGTTTAAAACTAAATTTAATTCGATTAAATAAATTTGATTACATTTGGACTGTTTGCATTTTTACAACAGCAATACGCGATAGATTTCTGTTCAGAATAAAAATAGTACTAGTTATTATGACGGAGTATATTACTTATGAAGACAATTACAATGATTAATAGATGCATATGATCCACTCAATATGTCAGCCAGCAAAATATTTTCAGCAAAATTATGACATATGTATATAGAGAAAAGAGTTTTATCTAATCAGTACAAGAGATTTTGCCAGTTTGTTCCTACAAACCGGCGCATTTTACATCATTGTATCTTCTATACATATATGTTGTTACATCATTGTATTTTCTATATATATATGTTGTTACGTCAGGGTATTTTTTATATATATATGTTGTTACGTCAGGGTATTTTTTATACATAGAGTTACTTACTTTAAGTTTATCATGATTATTGTATAATATTTGTTCGGATTATTTAACGATTATTGATATTCATTCCAAATATTCATAACCTAGTTAAACAGAAAGGCAATCGTTTTTTTTTGTTCATTATTATTAGGACAATGCCAACACAGTATTGGTGATCAAAAGTTTACTAGTAGAACCTGGTTTGGAAATAATATGTCATCCTGGTGATGATGATGATGATGATGATGATGATGATGATGATGATGATGAGGACGACGACGACGACTAGGACAACGAGGACGACGACGACGGCGACGATCGTCCTTCGCTAACGAAGAAGACCGTGATCATGCAATTGTTCTGTGTGTTCGAAGATTGATTGTGGGAACGATGCCAGCTCTGAATAATTTTTTCGCAAGTAAGATGCCTGTAAGAAAATTCTGTATGAGAGGTGTTGGTTTCTCTATGAGTTCTAATGATGCGTTTTCTCTTATGTTCTTAATTGCGTACGGATTCAGTAATTGTAGCCCTTTTCTGAGTCGCGGCGCACCAGAAATATCTGTCTTAGGTTAGTTGTTTTCCTGTTTGTTAGAATACAAACCGAACTGTTTAAGGTAGACTTGCGCCGTTTCCACTGTCCTCTTGCGGGTCTTTTTTACTTTGGAGAGTTCACCGTGAAGGAGCTTTTTTGAGAGCATTAAACAGGCACAGGAGATTAAAAAAAAACATGCAAAATGAACGTAGTACAGCTTCTAGATGGTGTGTACTGACTGAAGGTTGGCAGGCTTTAATCTCTATGTCTGGTATATTGTCTTGCTATTTGATTTCCAGCAATCTACGGAGGCAGGTTATATCGAAATCATTCAGTTTCTTGGAAAGTCTGGCATAAACAGTCCAAGATTCACTAACATATATGAGGATGGTAAGAATCACAGCAGTGTATCTTTAAAGTTTGGTCTGCAGCCGAATTCTTTTAGGCCCCCTACACAGTGGTTCTGAGATGTCCAGCGGCAGCACTAGCCTTGGCTATCATGCAATCGACTTTATCGTCTATGTTTACTGTCATTAACAGAAGTAAGTGAAATTGCCGACAGCTTTTAGGTTGGTTCCACGAAATTAGATCTCAGGCTTAGCATATATTTTTTTGAAGAGCAAGCTGGCACATTACTTCGATATTCTTTAGATTAATAGTTAGACCGAAATTGTTGCATGCCTTAGAAAAACGATCACCATTATATTGCATTGTTGACTCTGTATTGTCTTTAAGGCCACAGTTCTCAGCAAACAAAAGGTCTCATAAGGCGGCGGTTTTATCTGGATGACAGCACTAAATCATCTAGGTCTGGGCAGTCCTCAGAACTAGTGAGTTCCCCTAGGGCTTACCACCCAAGGAGGTCGGAGATGTCTCGAAAGGGTCAGGCCGTTGTCGTTAGTAATATAGAAGTAGGAACTCCTTCTTTCGAAGTGGCAAATGGGATTTTTCGGCCGAAAATAATTTTAAGGTTGCTCCTTGTGGAGCACCCTTATGTAAAACTTGTAATATTCTTATAACATCGAAAGAATATAAGTCAAATGTGACGAATAAAATTTATTCTGCTATAAATAATTATGAAGAAGATTTGTCATGTAGATGCCAAAATTTGGTCAACCTGTTGTCCTGTGAAAACTGTAATTTACAATACGTAGGGGGAAACTGTAATGCCTCTAAATAAACGCATAAATTTGCATAGGACTAGCACTAAGGGATGTATTTATGTTGTTAAACATTTTAAAGAAACCTGTAGTCAGTCGTCTTTTCCGGTACAAATAATTGAAAAATTTAAAAGTAATGGATATAATAGTCTATGTACTGTAGATAACGATATCCTAAGGATACGTCATAATAAGGAAGACGATATAATTTTAAAAAATGCGAGTAATTTACTCATATGGGCTGAATATTAAAGTTAAAAAAAGTAACCTACAAGATTCTGAAATTATAGGTAGATTATATACAGCTTTGCCTCGCTACGATATTAGAGATAGAACTCATGTTAATAGAAATAATAGAAAATCAGTTATTTCATGCGAGGATTTTTTTAGTAAAATTAAAGATATTATTATTTATCAAATTTATGAGTCGTTCAATTATATAAGAAAATTGCTTAATGAAACAAAAAAGAAAGTTTTGAAAGAAATAGCATTATTACAACCGGATACGATATATAGGAAGGATTATTTCATTCAATGGTATGACTATGTTCTAGATATAATCGACACTAAATTATATAAACCACCAGTGAACGATATAAAAAAGAAACCTAAAAATGTTTGTGTAGTTTAGTATGAAAATAAAGGTTTTGATGATGTTAATCTACCTAAAATATTTAATAAACAAAAAACTATACAATTACTTCCAAATGAGTTACAGACAAAAGATCAAAACCAATAGTTACATATAAACTAGGGCCAACAATACGCAATAAGATTTTTAATTATAAGAAAACGGTAGAACATATAAATATAAATGATAATATTATAAATATGCCAGAATGTGAATATAATTCCTCTCCGTTCTGTAATAATGAGATATAACATGTAATTACAGGGGATTTAAAGATAGTAAATGATCCTAAATTAAGAAAACTACCTAGTAAGGGTCCAAATTATAGACAAGCTAAATGCTTAAATTACACTAAATGCGTTTAAGAAGTAACTAAAGCACTATAATGTTTTATTATGTCTATGATAAAGAAATATAAATGAGCACAGTCTACGTTTGATGCATGGAAAATAGTATACTTGAATGCGTAAATAAAAAGTTTAAACATATAAAACAATTTAAGCACCCTAGAAAAACCAATCCTCTTTTAAAACACTCAGAAATACTTCAAGAAAAGGTTGTAATAGTTCCGATTGATAAAGCGGCAAACAATATAGCTTTATTATTTAATATTATATACAACGTTTATTGATAGAAGTAAGACTCATAGGTAACGTTTCGGATACTTATAAAGTAAGTAATAGTAGTTTAGATAGCATTATACTGAATAATAGTATTATTAGTGAAAAAGTAGGATTAAAGTTAGAAGACAAACACAAAAATCTTCCATGTATGTATTGGATACATAAAATGCATAAAAATCCAGTTAGTGCTAGATTTATTGTAGGTTCAAAGACGTGCATCATTAAACCTTTAAGTAAAGCTATATCTAAAATATTTAAATTAATTATCAATCAAATAAATAATTTTCACCGGAAAAGAAAATTCTATAGTAATATAAATCTATTTTGGGTAGTAAATAATTCCCAACCAGTGAAAGAAAAATTAGATAAAATAAATTCCAGAATAAAAGCAAAATCTATTGCTACTTATGATTTTAGTACGCTATATACTAAAATTCCGCAAGAAAAACTTATAAGAGAATTAAAAGATACTGTAGATTTAGCTTTTGAAGGTGGAAAAGGTAAATATATAGACTTTTCAAACTCTAAAGCTTTCTGGTGTAAAAATAAAAATATCAAAACTAGTGTTTCTAAAGGTATTTTTAAAATACTTGTAAGTCATCTTATTAAAGAATGCTATTTTACAATAGGAAATAAAATAAAACTCCAAACGACAGTTATCCCAATGGGATTGGATCCTGCACCATTTTGGGCAAATTTGTATTTACATAATTTACATAGACTCGAGTGTATATATATATATATATATATATATATATATATATATATATATATATATATATATATATATGTCATCACTATTAAAAACAGATATATCTAAAACATAACTTTCATGGGTGTAGAAGATTTATAGATGACCTTATATCTATAAACGGTAATGATGAATTCGAAAAAATATACATCTTATATATCCAACCGAATTAAAATTGAATTGTGAACATAGAGGACAACAGGCTACATTTCTGGATTTAGGTATGAACATTGAGGATGGGATTTTTCTTTATAAAATATTTGATAAAAGCAACGCTTTCTCCTTTAAAATAGTACGTATGCCCCATAAAGATAAAACCTGCCTGTTTTTGTGTTTTATGGAACCATTATGTCAGAGTTTTTGAGAATAGCTCGCGTTACTTTAAAATTAACAGATTATATACCACCAGTTTCTAGCTTAGTAATAAGGATGATAAAACAAGGTGGGGATAAAAATAAAATATTATAACAGTTAAATAAAGCATTTGTTTGGTATCCTGATGCTTTTGAATCGTTTAAGATAAACCAGACTATATTAATTAAGGAAATCCAAAACTATATTAGCAATGTATAAAATGTATTTATAATTACATAGAATAAATTTATATTTATAAAAACAATGTATATATGTAAAAATATTTTTAACCTTTATATATCTAATTTTTAAATAAATACTAATGTAAATATACTAAATACTAATCATAGTCGGGGTGATAAGTAATTAAATGGAGTAATCCTAATCTTATAAATGCAGGACTGATAAATTAAAAAATAAAAAAAATGTACCCATTTTAAATGTGGAAATTGATGAATTGCACAGGTAAGAAATTCATTTTTAGAGTATGAAAAGGTTAGTAATTGCAATTAAGAATAGGAAATTGGATCAAATATTTGTAACAGGTCTTCTTCCTAAGATTAAGGGTGATGGTATTTGATTAACACTTCTGGGGAGCCATGATGTAATATATTGTTTTGTTTTTAAATCCCCAAAACAGTGTTTTATGGTAAACAACTGATGATCCCTAAAAAAATAATTATTAGTACTATAGTAAATTCGAGAGCGAGTTGATGCAGTGATTGCAGGTGATTAAATGACTTACTGACTAGATTGTTTTCTAACGAATGATAAAAAAATATTATTTTTGTATAGTTTTAAAGGTTAAAAACTTCAAAGACTATATATATATAAATATATATATATATATATATATATATATATATATATATATATTTCACATCAAAACCTAAAGTATTTTATAAGGGAGGTAATTTTATATTCGACTTTTCGTTGTGGGTTTTCGAATCCTTGTTATCCAGTTATTATTAGAATCTTGTTTTTTTTTTTCGTTTAGCCAGCTATTATTAAAATACAATCGTGAATTCGTAACAACGCGTATTGCAGCTATATACAAATGCCGAGCCTTTTGCGATATGATTTCATGATATGGAAAAATAAAAAAAAAGATTATAAAACGGAGAGAGAGAGAGCATGTTTGAGAAGACGAACACATTAGTGTGGGAGTCACAACCCTGACATAAAAGAACTCACGCATAAAAGGAGAATGAGGATATAAATTTGTTAGTTACAAAAAATAGAAATGGAGGTATTGCTTGTCCTGTGTTCCCTGTGACGTGTTAGAACCCGTGTGTATACGCGTGTACTGTTTCAAATTCTTATGGCCATAAGTTAGTAAAATAATAACACAGTCACGGATATCAAGTCTAATATATATGCTTAATAAAATCTGGACCAGGGTAACGCGAATACTTTCTCCATCTCTCTCTAATTCACCCTATCAGTCAATTTTGGCTCACTACATTTAATTTTCTCTCACCAAGAGAGGATATCACCTAAGGTCGTAAGGTGTGATAAAGAATCTAAGTCTTTTAAAAGTAAAGCTGTGTGGTCGTGAAAAAATAAGCCTGAGTATGCCGTTAGCATTCGCTTGAAGCAACAAGCCCTGGGAGGTTGGAACTGCTAGGACTGCAAACAATATTTGACACAATCAGACAGCTAAATAGCCACCGAATAGTCGGACAGATTGTTCTCGTCGAAACCCAAAGTGACCTGCCACCTCATTTTGACTCATACTATTATCCTTTTTCCAACCACGATTGTAGGTAACGCAGGGTCAAGCGCTAATACCCCTAAAGCAGGAGCACTCTGATCCTTAAAATATAACTTCATTGCTACGTTAGCATTCCCCGTTGAAAGCGCTTATACAAAAGGCGATAAACTTGTTTCCTGAGAATGTCAATCGGCGCCAATCCGGTAATTAAGCGGCAACCGAAATGTCCCCCTTCCTGTCGGACTAATTTTGACATTGACTAACGTTCCAATCACTTACCTTAAACTCTTTTTACTCTGAGTTGTAGCAATATGTAGTAGGTATAAAATAGCACTTTCGAACATAAGTATGTCTCCCTAACAGGTACAGAATATATATTTTAAAAATACAGTTATCATTTTGAAGTTGAAATTTGAAATAAACAATAAATTGAATCGACCTCATAAAATCAGTTTATAAGTGTAGCCATTGAATATATATATATATATATATATATATATATATATATATATATATATATATATATCCTTGTGAGTGTGTGTGCGTGTTTGTAATAAATTTTCTAGGTTAAAATTGTTTATTATTGTTATGCACGCACATGTTCGATTGTAGAGATGGTACAAAAAACATCATTATGGCAAAACCTACATTAAAATCGAAAGTATATGAATTTTCGTAAAAGTACACTAATTTCCATCCGATTTAAGGATATATCCTATGCATAAAAATCTACACAAATGCACACACCGATCTATATATGTATATGTATATTATAAGGGAGGTGGACTTACTAGTTCCACCCAATTTTTACCTAAATATGAGTTGGGAATAATTTTCCCTTTTACCAATTTGGTATCGCCAAATGGGGAGCGGTATATATATATATATATATATATATATCTTTTTTTTTTTAAAATATAATTATCGACTGACACGTGTTTCATCGTCTACGACTCCTCAGAGTGGTTGAATCTTGCGGTATTTGATATCGGGACCTAATACATAGTAGCCTAAAACTCTACCATTGAGCTATCTGCAGGATGGATCGCGTTTTATGTAGATATTTGTTTTGTTCTAAATATTGTGTCCAGATCTCGAATCTACCTAGATGTAGCCACTCTGATTAGTCATAGATGACGAAACACGTGTCAGAGGACATCTAACTCCTAAGAGAGAAAGAGAAGGAGAGAGAAAGACAGGAATAGAGAGGGAGAGAAAGGAAAAGGTGGAAAGAGTTGGGAAGAATATATATGTATATATACGCATATATACATACATATATATATATATATATATATATATTTCACGACTCTTCCTCAGTCTTTCTCTCTTTCTATCTATCAATATATATATATATATATATATATATATATATATATATATATATATATATATATATATATATACTAGCAAGATCTGTTCACCGGCGTTGACCGGTGGAAGCCCTAATCGTAAAACAACGAGTACGCTTCTTCTTTTCGCCCAACGCCTAATCTCCTCATGTAAAGAACGGCTTTCGGAATAGACACTACATATCTCCCAATGTAAAGATCGGCTCTCGGAATAGAAAACCCATTTTGTAAAAGGAGTATATTTTGAATATTTGCCTCAAATTTAACCTTAATAATTGTTGTCAGGATACCCACAAACCAACAAAAAAATAGGGGTGGCAGTGTCGGTCGAATACAAATTGATTATTCCTTGCAGTTGGGTAGAAATCTGTCGGCCACTTATTTTAAATGCATAATACAGGTTTTATACGCGGGACACTAATTGTATCTGCCAAAGATAAAGGAAATTTTCTCAAGCAACAGAGTCGAAACTTATGATAGTCGTCATTTCAAAAAGAAATGGAGAGGGGAAGGTAAAGTTTTACTTTACCTATGAAAAATTATAAACAAAGGTAATTTATGTGCAGTTTCATCTATAATACTACGTGTATATGCAAAATATAAATGAGATTTTGCTAATCAGCATAGACGAAAACCTATACAGACAAGAGTGGCGTGACTGAAATGTAACTGAACATAAGAAAATAAATAACATAAAAACTAAATGTAAAAATGTATAAAAAGATTTTTTTAAAAACGTCCTGTTATAAAACTAAGTAAAGGAAAACAATAAATAGCATCGTGTAAATTTTGTCAAAACGAAAAATAATCAACGGTGCGCAGTAGAAAAATGTTGCGGTCGTCATGGTGTTGCTCCTAGGATAAAAAGCAGGATTTTATTATAATGATTGAATGCGTCTTAAATATCATTCTAAAGTTACCTAAGGCAATGGATAATATTTTAGACATAATAAATTTATATGTAGCATTTGTAGTTGAAAATCTACGGTATTTTATTCACGAGTGGAATATCTGATATCAAAGTATTTTTACATATTTTTTTAATTACATTTTCACTCCAAACAAGGCACATTGCCACTTTGATGCAGGTGGCTACCATCAGGGACATAAGCAACAGTGGTACAATGTAAGGAGTTAGGCAGCAAGATGTCGGTTCACGTTACACTTGAACTTCTCCGTGTAAGTAGAGCTCGGGTGGCAGGGACCTAGGAAGGAATTTCAAAGTCTAGCGGTTCTGGGGTAGAAACTACTGGAGTAGAAGTCTCTCTTACATCTAGGGACCTCTACGTGGAGGGGTGGGATTTAGCTGCTTGTCGGGTGTGTCGAGGGTATTTCGTCGAGGTGGTACAAGTGCTTGCATTTCGTCAGCGCTTTCACCGTTTAAAATACTTGTAGAACAGACAGAGGGATGCAACGTTTCATCCAGTGGACAGAGGCTGAGGTTTAGATGACAGTTCAGGACCTATCAGATTGGCCACTCTCTTTTGAACCTTGTCTAGGAGCGAGAGACTAGAAGCAGATGCACCCGCCCAAACATGACAACAATACTCCATACATGAGCGAATGGTCGTCTTATAGACGTACAGGATACTTTCGGACGTTAGTAGATTTCTAGCACGGTAAAATTAACCTACCTTCTTCGCAGCGGTCCTGGCAATACTCTTAATGTAATTGTTCCAAATCTTGTTTCATGTGGACGGTTGGCCGAGGAATTTAAAAGATGTACTTTCAGATAAAAAAGTATTTGGCCATTGCTATGTTAGATATGGAGATATATATCTTCTGCAGTTTACATTTCGTATTTCAGTGAGTCTCACTCGGGTCCACTCATTGACGCCTGGTGAACAACAAAAGCCGTAAGATTATACCAGCCAATAGAAGTCATTAACCAAAACGACCATGTTCGACGAACACCTACGGCCTATATCGGGCGAACGGACGTCATTAAAATAAAACGACCAAAATCACCTACCCTTATGAATTCATAAGTTTAACTATTTTTGATTATTTGCTTATTTTTCCTACTAGCAAAAGAAATTAAGAGAGAGTAGGAAGAGAGGAAATTAGCGAAATATATATATATATATATATATATATATACATATATGTATAAAAGGCATTCGCCTGACGAACTCTTATTAATATTCTGAATATCTTGATTGTCATGTATACTCTCATAACTTACTATCTATAGCTATATCTATATCTACTTCTCTTTCTCCATCTCCGCGTCTCTCTCTCTCTCTCTGTTTGTATATATATATATATATATATATATATATATATATATATATCCACACTATATCTCTCGCTCTCTCCATCTCTCTCTCACTCTTTCTCTCTCTCTCTCTCTCTGCCTCTCTCGCTCTCTCTCTATATATATATGTATATATTCACACACACACGCCCCCCCCACACATATATATATATATATATATATATATATATATATATATATATATATATAAACAGAGAGAGAGAGAGAGAGAGAAAGAGAGAAACGGTATGAATTGATTAGGGTAGTCTGTTTTTATAGTCGTTTTGTTTAATGACTGCTATACGCTGGTGTTTGCCGAGCGTCGCCAAGCTACACTTAGGAATAAACGTGATGTAAACTGCAGAAGATATATATATATATATATATATATATATATATATATATATATTCTATTTTTACAATTTCTGATTATTTAGTTTTCTTTTACTGCTGTTTTTTATGTTTCTTTGTTATTTTTAACATTATGGCCACCTCGTCATTTTCGTTAAACTGACGACTTTCATAGGTTATCGAGTACGCTTATTAAAAACATTTCGATTAGATTTTCCGGTGACAAGTTCGTGTTTACATATTATTACGCATGCGATACATAAATTTACTATTTTGCTGCGGACGTGTTTCTATGCCCGTGTGTTCGTGTGTTTTTGCCTGTTAGCAGTAATTGTAATTACCAAGAATTCTGACATAAACGGAAAAAAACCAATGGATTTTATTTCATGTATTAAAGGGTATCAGAGGTAAAAATAAGTATCATTGCGACGTCATATAAGAATGATAGGTTTGCGTTCGTTTGGACTGCGGATAACATTAATCGAGATTATGTGAATGGTCAGAGCTTAGCAAATCACAATAAACAGAATCGGAATAAGGAGACTTTATTATTTGTGAATCGAAAAATAGGAAGACTATGTTATGTGCATGCATGTAATAACTAGTTAATATTGCGAGAGAAAAATATGAACTTCTTATTCTGTAGATGTGGCAATTGTGCTAGTGTTGCTTGCTCATCATATTTAATGTAGCTTTTTATTAAATAAGTAAATAATTAAGTAAATGTGGTAGAAATAGTTGTCGTAAGCTACATAAGATAGTGAATATCAGGAAAGTTATATTGAATTTCTATGTGGCATCTGTTGTTGCAAACCAACGATATTTTGGTCCAGAAGGGAATTGTGCAATCCAAATATTATATAAGGACACACAAGCACACACTTATATATAATGCTCCTTATCTTAAGTTGAGCATATTACGAAGTGATACACGAATTACCATTAGCGTATGAAGCGATTCTCTTTGGGTAAACAAATCGAGCTTAGGTATTTCGGACGAAGTCAAAACATCGTTAATTCACGACTCGCACGGCAGCCTCCGATTAGCGTAATGGTAAGTAGCCTTGACTGTCGCAGAGGCGGTCGGGGTTCAATCCTGGCTTGAAGTAATTGCCTGTCTAGCTGCACTGATGTGGATGACTATATGATGAATGATGATGATTGCACGTCTTGTCAGACGAGTGTCACTCCCTCAGACACTTAAAGTCCATGAGCCCAAATGCATGAGGAAGTATTTATACAAAGATGATGTTACAGAGGCTTAGCTTTGTACGCCGCCTAAGTCTCTCTCTCTCTCTCTCTCTCTCTCTCTCTCTCTCTCTCTCTCTCGGTTCAAAATGTTGAGATCCAGCAACAAGCAAGAGCAAGATAGCCAGCAACAAATTAAACTACCGAACTGCTTAATGCGGGTACTGGTCACCCGCTTTATGTTTTTTTAAATAATTCTAGAAAGGTTTCCTTCACCACGGTTTACGGGAGACCTCTTCACCCCAACACATATATACATACACACAAGTATACATGGTGCTATTTGGCCGTTGACCCCGAAAAAGTGTTCATTCGACCTTTGGAAGGTGCTGTTTTTAATCCTTAAGGGAGACTAGCCGCCCTCCTCACTAAACAAGTCTGGTGGGGGAACTAGTTTAGTCGCTGGTGACCCGACCATGAGGTAGGTCTGACCACCATTATAATATATATATATATATATATATATATATATATATATATATATATATATATATATATATATATATATATATATATTATAATGCTCCAATAATCAAAAACGGCCGCATATCACGACATGTGTTTTATTACACAATGTATCTCTTTGGTGTTCTAACTGTTTCCTATGCATTGAATAAGATTCAACAGTGACTTTGCTGGTTGGAAATAACTGGAGTGTGCATTTATAAATGTATTGCATTTGTGTTTTGTGTCTTAAGGTATTTTATAATATTATTTCACGAGGTAGAACTAAAAATGCCCGAATAGTTTTGAATCAGATATAACAACACTAAAAAGATACATCGTTTAATAAAATACATTTTGTGATATATAACCGCCTTGATTATTGTGTAATTATAACAAATATGCTTAATTATAAATATTGATATTCGGTGACGTTAATAGGCTTAATCAATTAATGTTGATTCTTATTTAATTTGTATATCTATATATATATATATATATATATATATATATATATATATATATATAGTCTTGGAAGTTTTTAACCTTTAAAACTATACAAAAATTATTTTTTATCATTCGTTAGAAAACCATCTAGTCAGTAAGTCATTTAATCACCTGCAATCACTGCATCAACTCTCTCGAATTTACTATAATACCAATAATGTATTTTTCAAGGGATCATCAATTGTTTACAATGAAACACTGTTTCGGGGATTAAAAACAATATCTATCTATCTATCTATCTATCTATCTATCTATCTATATATATATATATATATATATATATATATATAGATAGATATATATGAACATATATATCTATCTATATATATATGCATATATATATCTATATATATATGCATATATATGTATATATATATATGTATTTATATATATATATATATATATATATATGTGTGTATGTATATATATATATATACGGGGTGGGTTAGGGGTGTATCTACTGAATTAACAATTTACTTATCAAATTAGACAGATATAGACAGATATATACGTATATATAACGAAATAGAGGGGGAAAGATTTAAAAAATAAAATAGATATGGCATGATACACACCTTATCTGCCTAGATATTGAACTCGTATATTTATCATGTTAAAAATATCACTAATACGCCTTAAGTGTTCGGCTTAGTGTTCTGCATCCAACCGTGAAGCTGAACATTCTAAATGCGTTCAGCATTATTTTAATATTTGCATGCTGTTTTTCACTCTAAGTCAAAGGACATAAAACTATTTTTTTTTAATTCAAAATGCGTAATACTATTATTTTAATATACATGTTCATGTTGCGCTCTATTCATTATATATGTAGTATCTTTCCAGTTAAAATCTCCACATTCGATCGATAAATATATTTCAAAGTTAAGAAGTAAAAAATTCATTTATTATTATTGTTCTTTTCAAGCCTTTTTATATTTATGTTTTATATTCTTACATAGTTGTTATTCATGGCTTTCTCGCATGGCACCGAATCTAAACATAATTTCCCGCTAATTCAAGCTGTCCTTCTGAGAACGACTGACAGCAATGCCATAAATTAGACTATATTCAACCCAAGAAGAATACGTGTAAACTTTTTAGTCATTATCTTAAAATAAGCCCCCACACCACCAAAAAAAAAAGATTATCGACATTAATGTAATTCTTCGAACAACGTTTCTTGTCTTGTGTTATTTTCATAAACTCTCATTTGATGAAACCTTCGTTACCTTTAGCTGCATTTTGTTAAAATCGGAGACTGTCGAAAATAGAGATCTGCATCGAATTTCGAACAGAATCCTGTACTCACTTCACGGAGGTAACATGCTGTCCTTCTGTTAGCCCAAAAGTTCCGTTCAAAATCTCGTGCATATTTTCGAATTTGAAAGATAGATTCCGTCTTTGATAAGACACGCCGAAAGAAGATCATAAGCAACATAAACCGAAATGTTGTAAAAATAACACTGAAGATGAGAACTGTAGTCATATAAATTTACATAATGTGTATCATTTAATAAATAAATATTTTTTTAACTCAAAATTAAAATAGAAAACCTTGTTTTACATCTTATTTGGTATCATAAATTTTATATAGTGTATTGTGACCGTTATATCTGCATTTTTCCTTCGTTTAAAATTTCTATTTTGCTCGATAAATACGCATTTTATAACCGTTAGCATTTAAATATAAAAAAAATTATTTATTACTAACCTCAATTGTTCGTATTCATACAAACAATTGTGGTTGGACATAAATAATTATTCTATATCCTTGAATTTGTATTCTTTCTTTACCATATTACTTCATTCGATGACAGTTTTTTTTTGTACTGCATTTGTCCCGTAATGGTTTCACTTGTTTTTTTTTTCTTCTGACTATTATTTTTCCTATCGGAACTTCTTTACTTCTTCAATGATTATCTTATGTCTCTTTAAGGTTTTAGTCGTTATTTTCTTTTTTCATCTTTATTTCCAAACTAGAGTTTCGTGTATCGTGTATTTTTCTGCTGTTATGTAGTATCTTTTGATTGAATTCGCCATTAGAAAATAAACCAAATAAATTTAGATACAGCATGCGGCCCTATTGATTGCCTGTGTATTTAGAAGAGTTTGCCTTCAAAAACTTCCGTCATCTTTTGATACGACTATTTCTTCCCTAAACCCAGCACTGTAGCAAAGGTCACGCAAGTCTCTATCCAAATGCAAATCGCCACGTATGTAGACAAACACACACGCACACACACATACACACACCCATATATATATACACACATATATATATATATATATATATGTATATATATATATGAGAGAGAGAGAGAAAGAGAGAGAGAAAGAGGGGTAGAGGAGTGTGTGTCTCTAGAGAGAACATGAATATGTATCTATTCGTGTGCATATGTGCCTGCTCAAAATGTCCGTCAATGTGTAGCTTTTTTCAATTACTGAGATTGTGTTTATATTTACTTTGGGGTTTGGGGGGAGTTATCTCCCTTCTACGACTTCTTCAAAAAATATATATAAATATATAGAAAAATGTACAGCAGTAATCCTTTATTCAATTGTACGAATCAGTCATTGAATTGAATGTACTCTTTTTTTCCTTTTGTAACGCTCTTCTCTTTTTACCAGAGGCTAACTCCACCCTGCGTTAAAGAAAACGAATAACTGGAGTACATTAAAATAAGGATACAAAAATGTATCCTTTTAGAACGCAGGAAGTTCCTGAAAATCTGTTTTATTTTTTCTTAGATTTTTTATTTCCTTAAACTCAGCACAATATGACATGATGTTTCATAGCAGCCATTCATTCGTGTTCAGGGCAGCTACTATTTTCTAAAAACCTAAATAATTTTCCCAGTATATTTTGTCTGGCAGTCTGCAACCGACAAATACTATATTAAATTTTAAACATACGGCATCAATTATAAAATACGTCTTTCAAAAACGAACTTTTATTTGTGACAGAACTAATTACGCAAAAATAAACAAAACATGTATACGTGTAATAATGAACATCACATTATCGTTTCATTAAAAAACAATGACAAAAACAGTGAATTAATACGGTGATTTTTTTACAAAACAATATGTGAATTAATTCACATAATACAGATTCTAATTTTAATATAAATTAGGAGTGTTCGTTTCTCCCTGCAAACGACGGTGAAACTTTTTAATAGAGAGAATAGCGGTGTACGATTGATTTAAATGTAATACAAAATCAGCTACCTATATGTATTATCGAACCGGCTTCCTTATAAACCCCTCCACACCCAGACACACACACACACACCGACACACACACCCACACACACACTCCCACACACACACACACACACACACACACACACATATATATATATATATATATATATATATATATATATATATAGCTACTAGCAAGGGGGCTCGACGATATTGTAAATAATCTACAATATAAATCTCACATGTCTATTTAAATGTATGTATGTATGTATGTATGTATGCATGCATATTTGTATGCATGCCTAAATCATTCGATAGAAGCGCCGGATTTTCACGGAATTACTTTCATTGGAAAGCCCGACTGTTTGGGCGACAAACATTGGAAAATTGGCCCGAAATATCTATGTTTTCACCCGCAACTGGGTACTTTTATACATGGAGGGTCGATTCTTTTGCTGATATTTTTTGCAAGTATTTCGACCATCGCGTTCACGAAGTCGCTTAAAACGCGTTATTTTGACTACCCTTGACGTCACAACCATGGTAAGCACATCGGTAAGACGTTTTGTTTTATTTGCCACTCTTTTATTTCCTCTGGCACGTTACGTGTTGGATTGATTTTTTTTTGTGCTTGCAATTTTCATTTTTCATTCTTATTTTTTTGCAAAACCAACACTATTATACACACCTCCACTTCTTTTTCTGCCTTCGCGTCACGGGTACAAACCTGCCTGCCTACTATAACTTTTTATTTTGCTCAACAAACACCTCCAAATACCTGGGCAACGCCGGAAACCCAGACTAGTATTTATTAAACGTGAATACTGGAATCTAACGTAGGGATTCAAAGTTAAATACAATTCATATTGCTATTGAGATGCGGTTTTAGCAATGTAGTATTGGCCATTGTAGTTGAAAGAAAAACTATAAAAACAAAGTTTAGGTCAGAGGAATAATGAACAATCAATTAAGTAATGTTCTTTGTGCTGCAAGAATAACACGTTGTAGTTATATGTAATATGCAAAATCCACGTGAAAAAAACATTCACACGTTTAAGCTTCTTTGAAGTGATAAAAAAATAGATAAATAAGTACACTAAAGTAAGGGTTCGAAATCAATTTAGGTGACAGTAAGACTCGGGATAGTTGGCAGTTGAAAATGGAAAGAGAATTAGTCTGAACTCTTTTTTTTACTTTTTACATGGAGGTAACCATTTATCAAGGCCCGGAGGCCAATCAGGGGTAAGGGTTATTGCGTGTACAGTAATCAATGAGATAGTATTGTAGTAATCATTATTATTGGATATTTGATAGAGAGTCTTACTTAAGGGGGCGGTTTGTCAGGAATTTGTTCATGTTGAATTTGAAGACATCCAAGTTGTAGTCAGGTGAGAAACAGGAAAACGGAAGAGAGTTCCAGAGTCGTGCACTTCTGAGAAAGAAGCTCTGCTCATGGAATCTACGTTTGGATTTAGGCACAGATAAAGAGTGGGGAAAATTATCGATAGTAGTTTGAGCCAGACGAGCACTTGCCATGGGAATAACGATAAAACAAAGACAGGCTCGCAACGTCTCTTCTGTGGGGTAGAAGCTGCAGGGAAGAGAAAAGGGCATCCCCCACTAAACCACGAAGTCTACTTTGTTCTCTGCCAAGGCAGGATAGGCTGTTTTTAGCAGCTCCTGCCCAGATGTGGCAGCAATACTTTATCCTTGGACGTACTTGGATTTTATAGAGACAGAGAATGACGTCAGTAGTGAGATATCTTCTGAGACGGTAGAAGGATCCCTCCATTTTTCCAGCGTCCTTGGCAACAGAACTGATGTACGTGTTCCATTTCAGATCAGGAGAAAAGGTCAAACTCATAAGCTTGTCAAATCATGGAGCCTCCCCAAGACGAGGGCCATCCATTTCAATTGATGCCAGATGGGGATCAGAGCGTTGATAGTTTAAATACAGAAGATTAGTTTTGGATGCATTAAAGGTAACCAGCTACTTCTCCCATTGTACCATGCGCTCAAGATTAAAGGAGAGAGAATTAGAGATAACGTTGTCATTTACGGCCTTTGATGTGTTGCCATAGATGGTCGTGCCATCAGCATTGATGTCAACGAATGATTTAAGTATGTTATTTGGGAGATCATTGATGTAGATCAGGAAGAGAGTTGGGGCCAGGATGGACCTCTGAGGGACCCAATCATTAATACTTTGGACCTCTTATTTCTGGCCATCAACCACTACATATCGGATAAAAATGATATAATGATTGAGAAAACATTTCCAGTGATATCGTAGCTGGGAATCTGGTGACTTAGGCCCTTATACCATACCTTATCGAAGGCCTTCGATATGTCAAGAGCAATTGCTCTGGAAAGGAAGCCTTTGTAAAGAGATTCACTAATGCTATGAGATATAACCGTTAGCAAATCTGCTGAAGATCTTGCGGAGCAGAAACCATATTGCATGCCACTAAGAAAGTTTTCCTGCTGAGGTGGTTGACTACTTCTTTATTTAATATGGATTCCAACAACTTACTCATGACACATTGGAGACTTATTTGTCTGTACTGAGAGGGAGATGACTTTTCACCTGAATTCTTTAATACAGTGAATACTGGTGAGGTCTCCAAGGTGTTGGAAAGCACTTAGGCAAAGCTTAAACAGTTTTGTAAGTATGGGGGCAAGTTCTGGTTGGAGCTTTTTCAGTACTATAACTGGAATGCCGTCAGGGCCAGTTGCTTTACTGGAATCATGGTTCTTGATTAGCTAGGCGACCTCACGCACAGATATGTGTATGTTGCATAGCGTGTTGTCTGTTATAGGAGAACATACAGGGAGTTGATGGCCTTCATCGCATAGGGTAGAATTAGCTGCTAAGTTCTTGGCAAATTGTTTGGCCTTGTCTAATGCTGGCGAGATGACATCAAGTCTATTTATGATGGTTGCGATAGAACGCATGCTCCTGTTCAGGATCCTGTTTGCTATTTGCCAAAACTGGTGGGAACCAAGCCGCTGCTCAGCTCCTTTTGATTTAACGGACTGAGCATATGGCTCTCTTGCATTTTGTATTACTCTTTTACAGTGGTTGGTGGCAGTCCTGAAAACAGTCTCAGTACATCTATTAGGTTGGTAGCTATGGAAAAAAGTGATTTCTGTGCGCGATGGCAGCAGCACATTCTGGAGAGAACCATGACTGGCAGTTTGGTCTTTGTTGGAATTTTTTGGATAGTATGAATAGGTATCTGCCTACAGTAAACCATTCGGTCAGGTCTGATACTATAGAGGACACACCCTTTTTAAACATGGAATGCAGATGTAGGTCAGATATGAATGTACGGAAGGTATCCCAGTCAGCCATGGAGTATCGATATGCAGTACGGTGGAGAGGTACGTCTGAAGATTTATTATTTTATTTTTATCTTAACTGATACAACGGAGTGGTTGGAGGATCTCAGAGGATATAGAATGAAAAATGAACATAGCTCAGTGTAAGTTCTGAGGAATAGGTCTAGAAGGCTTGCATACTTACCGGTAAAATCAGACACACGGGTGAGTTCGTGAACAATCTGAATGAGGTCATAGGCAGAGTCAAAATCATGACAGAACCTCCCCTCGTCATCGGTCTTATTTGAGTTGGTAAGCCATTCAACATTATGGACATTGAAGTCACAGCAAATATGAATGTTAGCCGAAGTATGAGCAGACAGGATGTGGTCAATTTTCTCAGATATGCTTTAAAGATAGTAACCCCACTGTTTTGCGGGCGATAGAGGCATAAATGCAGTGGTGTAAGCTAGCTCAGGGGAAGTTATGAGGAAAAGGTATGGAAGGTTTGCATACTGACCGGTAGTATCAGGCACACGGGTGGGTCCGTGAACAATCATAGGCAGTGGAAAAATCATGAAAACCTCCCCTCGTCATCGGTTTTATTTGAGTGGGCCAGCCAGTCCAAATTATGGACATTGAAGTCACCGCAAATGTGAATGTTAGCCGAAGGATGAGCAGACAGGATGTGACCAATTTTCTTAGATATGCTCTTAAAGATAGTAACCCCACTGTTGTGGGGGGGGGCGATAGAGGGCAAATATAAATGCAGTGGTGTAAGCTAGTGCAACCCGGAAGCACATATAAGTTAAATTAGCGTCTTCTCTGGAGATATCCCTACCACATGGAAAGCCATATTTGATGTAGGCACATATTCCATGCCCATGGAGGTCTTGGGGGGTAAGATTTAGATGTTAAGTTAGAGTATCTTTTAATTATGAATTCGTCTAGGGAAGTTGTTGGCTCTATGCCAGTTTCACTTGGAAAGAAAATGTCCGGTTTCGTCTCCTGTAATTGTGTTTAAATCTCCGAAAGGTTAGAACGTAGACCCCTGATGTTGGAAAAGGAGACCTGGTAGTAGGGGTCTACGTTGGAGGATGGGGTTCCAGGTTTATCTGTGTGTTATTTTTTCAGATTTGTCATGTTGTGGTTTAAGGATTTGTGGAGCAGGTCGATAGACTTGGTTGGAGCAGGACAGAGGGAAAGTAAGAGAGAAAAAGACAAGAATGTTTTGTATCACATGATAAGGTAAAGCCGTAACAATTACCCACTAGTATAGCATCGAGAGGCCCTACCAGAAACTACTGTATGGTCCAGAATCATTTCACCAAATGGCAATACAGAAACCCCGGTACTTTGCACCTGCTGATAGGACAACCTCTTTAATGGTTAATCCAAGGATCGGATCCCTGACTATCAGACAGATAACGTCAGCCCAGATGAAACGTTTACCTCCAGCACCCTTACTAGTGACATGACCACAAGAATAGATATAGAAACAGAATTTTTTCGACATCTCAGGCTACTGTTCACAAAGTACTATCGACCTGGAAAGCAGCTTTTTCTTCGTCCTTTGTCAGAAAAATCACTCATTGGAAATGAGGACTGAAGGACAAAAAAGGAGAAGCGAGAGTGACTGAAGCTGCCGATAAGCATCCACATGCCTTGTCTACTCTCCATTAAAAAATGGGGAAAAATGTGAGAAGGACTTATTAATATCTACTTAGTATAAGTCCGTTGACTTTTTCCCATCTTAGGATAGTACTTGAAAATAGTCTCCCCTCCCATGTTAATGCATGGATAGTTTTGCCTTTATCGACCTTATGCCAAAATGGTCGACCATTCCAGCTTCACCTCATAATATATATGCTATAATAGAACTCTTATCAAATTAGAACATCTGGTATTTTAACCCGTTCAAAATCTGGTTAAGAAGTAATACCTTTAGTGTTACGTATTAAGTTCAGACTAGCTAGAAATAATGCATATTTTGAGAGAAAAAAAGGCCGCGCGTAATTGAGTTCAGATAATATGCAGGTATAATTTGGGAAATGTTTAATTTCATGGAAGACTTTCTTTTCTCTCTCGTTTTAAATATAAGAAAAAAGTATTGGATAATAGTATATTTGACAAAAAAATTAAGAAAAAAAGATAAAAGGAAACAAGAAAAATGTTCAGGATTAAAGTCAAAGCTGGAATAAGGAAAGAATAAAACAAAAGTTTGTAATACACAGATGTTAGTGTTTTTAGATTAGTAGCCTTCAAAAGTTACGGATAGAAAAGTTTCTTTGCTTTGGGTCCGCGGACTTTGACTTAGCTTTCTTGCCTTCATAGCTTTAAAAGAGGGAATGCTAGCCAGTCAATCTAGTTTTATACCGATATTTAAATCGTGTGTTGGGTGCCGGTCGTAGTGGTGAGGGAATCTTGGTGAGTTTTGTATTTTTATTTCTTTCTTTTAGATTCAACATTGAATTATCAACCTCATGCCAGAATGTTCGACCATTCCATCTCCACCCCATAATAAATATGCTATAATGGAAGTTTAATCAATTTGGAAAGTCTGGTTATTTTAAACCGTTTAAAAAAACTGATTAAGAACTAATATCTTTAGTGCTACGTATTAAGTGTAGACTAGCTCGAAGTAATGCATATTTTAGAGAGAAACAAAGGCCGCGTATTTTTGAGTTCAGATAATATGCAGGTATAATTTGGGAAATGTTCAATTTCATAGGAGACTTTTTTTTTCTCTCGGTTAAAATATAAGACAGAGGTATAGGTTAATAGTATATTTAACAAAAAGATTTAGAAAAAAAAGATAAAAGAACACAAGACAAATTAAGGGGCGAAGATGGTAGAAAAATAATAATTGGGATCTAACAATTCCCACTATTCTCATATTAGATGGAATAAATGTCTTCATATTATTGTAAGCTTGTCATCGTTGTTATTTCCACCGCAAGGTAATTTATTTTTTTCTACGTCTTGTATAATGAACTTAATTGTGTTTTCCTTGTGTATCACCCCTCTCGGTTTGAAAAAGAAAACGTCTTTTACACGCCCCTCTACCTATATCAGCCCTCTATTAATAATATGATCTGAACAATTAATTTCGTGATCGTCGTCGTCATAGTGTAAACTCGGGAAATAAAACAGACGCCCCGTTATATGTTGTCACGTCACCGTTATTACTTCCCTGATATGTACACTCCATTACACTTTTTTTTTTAGAAAATCGTACTACTGTGTTTAACTATATTATTATCCGCGTAGAAGTCTACAATATTATGTTTCAGAATTGTGTATGCATATGTATATTTTATTTTATTTGCATTAAATCAGGCTACTCTTTGTATATTGGACAAGCCTTGGGTCCCGGTGTTGAACTGGTGGTTGCAGGTTTGTGGAGCAAAAAAAGTTGTAGTAAACAGGCAGGCTCGAACCCGTACCGTGAAGGACGGAAAGAACGTGAAAAATATCCTGCCATTTTTGTTGTTGCGCCCATCGCTAAATTGTTAAGCAGGATTAAATTAAGGCTAGATAATCGAAAAGAGGCGATGACTTTTGAAAATATCGGCGTAAAAAGCGACTCTTCCTTGTACAAAAGTGTCCAGCTGAGGATGAAGAAATTAATCTTTTTCGACAATTCTTCGATATTTGCCGTCCGAACGGTCCAGTCTAAAAAACGATACCAATTTCGTGAAAATCTGTTGTTTTTGTCGAAAGTTGAAGGCATACATACATACACATATACATACATACACACATAAATACATACTTTAAAACAGACAGGTGGGCTTTATATTATAGACGATATTCTTACAACTTTTCAGTTGATCTCTCTCTTCTGCAGCGAGTCGAACTTGGAAATCCGCACGTCAAATTCGGTATTTGTACAGATTTTAGGATGACCTTTTTTTAACGATGATTGCTACTTCCTATCATCGCGTCAGCCATGGCCAAAGATAAATGTAAGGTAAGCTGGAATTGTATTCTTAGCATCATCCAAATTTATGATTAAATTTTCAACTGATATGAGACTTTTGCTTAAAACTAGTTTTATAGGAAAAGCATCTATAGCAGCACGCGTAACACCTAAGCGTATTTTCTCCTCAGTATTCGTTGAATTTCTTTACTAAAAGCTCCAATGTTTGTAAGGGGAGTAGAGCAGGTTTCACTCACCAGGATTGACCACAAAGGATAATCAAGTGCGTTAAGATCAATTAAACAGGGAGGGCATTATTATGCGCTTATTCACGACGGACAGTTTTCTCGACACAACTGTTATATTACATGAGCAGTGTGGCATGTGGCACCATCTTGTTAGAGTCCAAAAATGTCACCACCGTACAAAAAATTACCCCATATAGTCAGTGCACCTTTGAGAATATCCTCAATGTTACGTTCTTTAATTCAACAGGGATTGTTAAAGATTAATATTTTTTTGCTAATGTAAAAAAAAAATATATAATAGCATATATTGAGCATAAAATAATATATTCATTTTAATAATATACTTAAAAAGAGCTCCTACATTTTGTAACAGGACTTAGGCCCCTACCCAGTATTATATTTTTATATTATTGTCCCACTGCCTCTGTTGTATAAAATGGCAATGCTGTTAACGCTGATAATCACACTCTGTTTGTATATATATATATATATATATATATATATATATATATATATATATATATATATATGTATACATATATATATATATATATATATATATATATATATAGTCGGTGTTGGTAAGAGAAGACGAGAACAAGTGGCGATTTACAAATCAATATGTACATACATATATTTTACCAACAACTACTATATTTCATTCCTCGCATTGTGACAGCCTTCTAAACTCTACTACATACCTATCCCGCACAATGTTTCAAGCAAACTACATATCAATCATATATATACTATATATATATATATATACATATTGTATATATATATAATATACATACATATATATAATATATTATGCACGTTCTGTATGTATATTTCTATTATTAGACTTACCTCATGAATAAATACGTAGATAAATTATCCCCTTTATGAGGAAGACGTGCGCCGATTTTCAAATTAATAAATCTACACGGTACGATATCCTTTAAATGTTAAAACATTATCTGATAATAGATAGCTCTTGATGAAGATATCATTTACAAAATCGGGAAAACATTTTCATCAGATGACCATAAGTTTAATACTCTGAATTGAATAAAATAAATAACTTCTTAAAAGTCGAAGTAATTATCTCATAAAGGCAATAACGCATTGTAAGACAAATGAGAGTAAGGAATCTACTCTCTTTTGTAAACAAGAAACGAAGGACATAATAAAAATGTCAAGTCAATTTCAAGTTATATAATAGAAATACTCGCCTTCGAGAATATGGCACATCTATATACTTGGAAATTTATGATAGGCTTAAAGAATACACACTCATAACCGTAAGTTAGAATGGTATATATAAACAAGTTAAATTATCATTTACTTTTGAATTTGCATCGAATTTCCCAATTGGATTTCTAAATTCACGACAAATATTTACAAGTTCAACAAATATGACTTGAATAAAGGTTTACAACGGCTGAAACGTTTTGAACATACCACACAAAATAGGAAGAGTAGTCCAGATAATCAAATTACTATGAATTCATTTTATTTTAATATAAGAAAAATATGTTTATTTCCAGCACAGGAAACATTTGCTATGCTTTTTGATAAACTGTGTATGACTTATACTGATAATACTAGCTTTAAAGAACAGGAAGTTGATTTGTGTCGAACAAGGTGATTGCCGATTGTTACAAATGTACTTCGGTATTCAAGAAAAATATTCGACATTTTATAACAGACAAATTATTTATTACACGTATGTGATCAAACACTGGATAATTATTGATACCTCCTAAAACACTGGGTTTTAATTAAAGAGAAATTGGTGATTGTCTGTTTTATGAAATATGATTGTTTTAATAGCAAAACAGGAATGCTGGAATTTAATGGCGTAGATAATAAACCAGATTAGATTGTAATTTACAGTAAACAAGTGCAATTAGACGACTTTTTATACGTCACAGAAACAGGATGAGGTGTTGATATATACAACAAGGAGACAAAGGAGCCATTTAGGTTAGAAATACAGAGTTTAACCGACCACAAAAGCGGTATGTGTAAAGTTGCCAGCCGAAAAGCATTCGGCTTTAAAATTATAGATATGGAATCACCAGCGATTTTGTTTGAAGTCTAATACACTGAATTTTCCAAAACCGATGGCGAATTTTCCCTAAGACACTGAAGGCGTTTGCAATTCTATTGACTATCTCATACTCAAGTGTTCCACTAGTGTTCTCCTTACTACTGAGGTAGTAAAATTTTTTGACATATTGCAAACTATGACCGTCAACTTGTATTGGCACCTTTGGGAAAGCATGCACAAGCGGGTGTTGCTTGATCCCCTTAATTTGTTTTAGTGTTGGAGCTTGCAGATAAAATATTTCAATTTAAATTTTGCTGATGGTTAATCCAAATGGTGTGCAAGCAGCAGGGAACCTTTTTATAAGATAGTAGACTTCCTTTAACAGAGTAGCCAAAAGTGCAACAGCATTTTTGAACAGTAAGTCACGAATTATATTGGTTCGATTAAAGGCGTTCACTTTGGATCTCTGATGATTAAAAAGGCCACCACTTGTTCTATATTTAATTTTCACACCATCCTGTATTTCTGCAAATGCATGTTTAAGCATTACCGACAAGCAAAGGGACAAACAGTGCAGGGACCACGAAACATCCCTGTTTAGTGCAGTTAGTGACCACGAATGAATCAGGTATTTCACCATTCGAAACAATATTGGAAGTGACACAATTACTTGCAACATATTTTCGGGTATACAAAGCTTTTACAACACTTTCAACAGGGCGACTCAATTTTGCATTTACTGGACCTTTTTACAATTTTTTTTCAACCTGCCTTAGGGTGAGAATATGTCTGGTGCCGCGAACTGCACCTAAGCAACACTGTGATCAAGGAAATTTATCGTCAATTACATGCTTTATGATCCGGTTCAAAATCAACCTTGCTAAGATTTTAGAAGCTATTCAGAGAATAAAAACACCTAGGTGGTTAAAACATACTTTCCCAGTTTCACTATTATTATACAAACGTAAAATCGTGTGGAGTCAGTGGAGGAGAAATCATTCATGATTGAGATAACTATCATCTTTCCTCCCATACCAATACCTCTCCATGTTCACCCTCCCCTCTGGGGAACAAGACCTTCCTCACACTAAGAACCGATCCTGGATCTGGCCATACCCACATGGAAAAACAAATAAATGAAAACATTAAAAATCGCCTACGTATATTTATAAATACACCTCTTTATCTAAGCAAACATCATATGAAGAATACCCGAACAGTCTAAGACTGAAACGAAATCCAAAAAGTAAATAGCAAAATTGAATGAAAACACCCCTACCCTCATGTCAGAGGAGCTGGTCCCCCTCTTCACACACACATTAGTAACAACCTTGAATTACAGTTGCCTTCCTAGGGAAGCAAATAACTTTATAATACTATAAAACAGAACACACATTCTTCAAACCAATGAAAGAAAAAAACACACTCTCTCACACTCACACACACACACACGTGAATACACACATCCTACCCTATGCAATCAGTTTATCCAGTACCAATGGGCCCCTCCCCTCCACCCAAGTAAGAGTAAAATGGGAAAAAATGAGAAAACACAAAGAAAGATAAATAGAAACACAAGCAGAGAGAAAAAGAGAAACATGAGAGAGCAGTGACCACAGGCCACCCCAGTAATATAAATCGAATGAAAAGTAGAACCATTTACGCATGTTTCCACCTCTCGGAAACATTGCAAATGAACTACGAAAATCTTCTTTTACATTTTAAACACACCTTGAATATATTCTAAACATTTGAAATACTTTCTGAAGAGGACACTTCACAGAAGTCTGAAACGCGTTAAACACGATTTCACTGATTGGGTGTTGTAAGAACAGTTTTGTGTTGGGTGGTATCTATGGGGGTGATTTGGTTCCATTGGTTTGTTTCGATGGGGGTTGTGTAGTAGGGGGATTTTTTGATAGTTTGTATTGGTGGATTGGTATAAGAAATAGTGGGTTCTTGACTGAGTTAGGTGACGTGGTTGGTAGTAACTATTATCGTATTGTTGTGTGAGGTTGCATTTTTTAGTATTGTCGTGTGGTGGTTGATTGTCGGTTGTTGATATGTTGATTTTTGGCGCATTTTGGTAGTAGTATTTGTAGTTGTATGGTGCCGGCGTTCTTGTGTGGATGTATGGTGTACTTGATGGGAGGTCTGGATTAGTTAGTTGGTTGGGATGGGTGTATGGTATGAAAATGTTCCGGTCGTGTCGTTGTGCGTGTTGGGTCTGTTGTGTGGGCATGTTTGTGAGTGATGTGTGTCTCGTTTCTTTCCTTTGTGTCGAAATCTCTCCAGCTGTTGAAATCGGGTATGATTGTTTTGTTTTTGGTTGGTTAGATTGGTCATATTCAGTACTTGTTTTTTTTTTCTTTTTCTGGTAGGTTTTCCAGCCAGGTTATTTTCCTTTCGGTAATTCTTTTGGATTTTTCCTCCTCCTCTCTGCATAAGACTCCCAAAATCCAATAAGAAATTGATGGGTCTCCTTTGGGCATAGTTGTCGGTAAGCATTTTATCGTCAATTTTTTAGTATTCGTTTGTGAGGTTATCTTTCTTTCACACTGTATGTCGATTTCAGCCTGTAGTTTTGATACGTTTAGGATTTTTTTAAAATTTTCTTTTGCTCCTCTGTATCTTGTGGTGTGACTTTTTCTTGGAATTTATTTGGCATAAACTTTTCCCTTATGGTTAAAAATATCCTATAGGTCAGGGCGGTGTTGTTGCATTTGAGTGCAGGGTAGTGGGCCATTTTTCTCTTTTTAATAAGAGTTTTCCATGGAGGGAGTTTTTTTTTCTTTTGTTTTCAGTGCTTCATTCCGGATATGAGGTCCTTTCAGATGTTCTTAATGTTCTTGTTGTTTTTTTAGGAGTTCTATAATTTCGTCAATGTTGGTTAGTACCTTATCCTGTTGGTGGGATATCATGAGGATTACTCTGTCCATCTTTTTATTTACTTTTAGAATTTCGTCCTGGAGATGTTTGTTTTCCATATTGCGTGTTCTCTGGTGTGTCCTCTAGAGGCGATTTACGTGTTGGTGGCATTTTGTCGTTGTAGTTAGATATATTTATATAAAATAGGTTCAAAAATTCCAACGAGAGAAAGATGTATATGTAAATAAAGGGGTGGTCACCAACAATGTGTATTTTTAACATTATTTTATTATTCTGTGTTTGGTTTTCCATTGAAAATTATGTGTAGATCATTGCAATAATGTGTATAAATCAGTGAAATCGTTTTTAACACGTTTCAGACGCTCTTCGGTAAGTATTTTAAATGTTTAGAATATATTCAAGATGTGTTTAAAATGTAAAAGAACATTTTCGTAGTTCATTTGAGTTAGAATCCACAAATATTTAACCCCCCCCATAGGTTTAATGTCATGGACTATTTTTTTCAATCAAATCACAATGTATCGAAAATAATATTCGCATGTGCCCCATATTAAATTATTCCACAATATACTGCAGGCTACCTAGATAAAAATAAATTATTTCATATATAAAAAATTTTTGGATAAGACGATTTTTCGTTTTTAGACACAAAATTAACACTTTTTATAAAAAAAATTGAGTGAAGCTATTATTTAGAAAGTACACAGACACAGACACAGACACAGACACACACACATATATATATATATATATATATACGTGTGGGTGTGGTTGTGTGCGTGTGTGTGTTTGTACGTGTTCTCTTCACAGAAAGAATAAAAAGATCTCCATATATATATATATATATATATGTGTGTGTGTGTGTGTGTGTATGTGTGTGTGTGTATATAATGTAAGACCTGGTAAATAGAGTAAGAATTAGCTTCGTGGATCTTTGCATTCATTACTAGCAAGAATTGCTATCTACATGGATGATTACGCAAGCATTAAACATAAGTCCCCGTTGGTAATATATATATATATATATATATATATATATATATATATATATATATATATATATATATATATGCATAATGATAATCATTCCCATTTCCCTTTTTTCTCAGAATATTATTTCCATTATTCTCGTATATATATATATATATATATATATATATATATATATATATATATATATATATATATATATATATATATATATATATATATAAAGTAGCGTCCAAAAGTTAAGGAAATAGATTATATCAAGGAACAGCGACGCAATGATGAAATTTCAAATCTGGAAACCTTTGCGTTTATATTTTAGAGAGGTTGGATGCTCTTTTCCCAGAGTATTCTCGCAAAATAATATAAGGAATGCCCGAAATATTGCAGGCTGTCAAATTGCAGAAGAGTTACGCTACTAAATATTAATAATTTATTGTGTTCATGTTAGTTTGTGTTGCATTAATATTCTGAAGTTAAATTGAAATTAAAATTTTCCATTGTGCACCTTTTCTTTCTACTTCTCAATTCGAAATCAATTTTATTTGAAACTAGCATTTCAGCCAATTTCGCTCTGGCCCTATGTACTGTTCATACCTTGCCCTACATGTGACTCCACTTTATGTAAGATTTTTAATGTTTTGACCAAAATTTCTCAGAGTAATTTCCCCTTAGCATTTACTATTTTGGTCTCACATCCAAATACAAAGTTTTACCCATGTCCAAATAACCTACATCTTAGATTTCAAGTCTTTAGACTAAAAATTGGCGGAGTAATTTGAAAGAATTTGCAAAGGTCAACTCTTTTAACTTTGACATTTTGACAGCCACATTTTCACTCCAAAGCTGATTAAAATGTTTGCCGCATGTCTGAATACCTGTTCGTATAAATTTGAAATGGTAAGGCCCAACATTTGTTGAGTAGTTTGCTAGGCACCACAAAGGAAAAATGCTTAGGACTTTGATCCCTTTGCAGCTCAATTCTTCGACCCAAACCGATTAAAAAACTTGCCCTATCTCTGAATACCCGTTATGTAAAATTTCACATGTTTAGACCAGAAATTCGCTGAGAAATTTGGTGGATACCTCAGAGATTAATCTTGTTAAACTTTAATCTTAATTTTTACCCATTAACATTAATATTTTTGGCTACAAATCAAATTTAAAAATGTCATCTATGTCCAGGTAACCTACATTTAAAACTTCAAGTGTTTAGACCTAAAATTGGCGAAGGATGTTTTTTTTAGAGTTTTCAAAGCTCAAATCGTTGAATTTGAACCCTTTAACCCCTTAAGTTTCTGGCCGAAAACGGATTAAAAAGATTTTCCCAAACCTTAATACTCTTTATGTTAAATCTCCAGTCTCTAGACTTAAATTGACAGAGTTATTTGGTAAGGAAATGTACACAAGCACGCATACAAAGAGACATACATTTTACTTTTATAGATATGTAGATTGACGTGAACACTATGATACTTCAGTTAAATATGAACAGGAATAATTAAGGAGGAATACAATCCGAATCAATTGATATACGGAGAGGTTGATTTTGTTTTCTGAATGACTTCTAAATTTATCTATGAAAAAGGAAAAAAAATAGTGAATTTTCCAATGTTTTATAATGGTAGTTAAATGAAACATAGTTTTTTTTTTAAATTTATATTGAATACACATTAGTTGTTTACATATAAATAAATTTAATTAAATTACAGGCATCGAAAAGTTAAGGAACTAGGGAAATTATGAATGAAAAAATAAAGAATCCTTTCAGTATTTCTTGAAAAGTCCCTTGTTTTCGATCACACTATGCCATCTTTTGCTGCAAGACAGAACCCATCGTTCACATGTTATAAGTAAGATATTATTCCAGGATGTGTTTTTATACATTTTCATAAATCATCAAGATTTTTTACGGGGGTGGGAGGGTCTGTGAACCTATCATCATTAATTTTCCAAACATTTTCAATTGTAATTAGGTCGCGGCTCTGAGTTAACCTATCTACAACACAAATATTGAATCTATTTAGCTTTTCAAAAACTATTTTTGCTTTATGGCACGGTGCATTGTCTTGCATAAAGATATCAGAATCAGAAAGATTAGGATCCACATGTTCTGTAATCAATTCTCTGTGCATTCGGGCATTAAGTTTCGCATAAATCCTCACAAGGGGGATCAGTTCATTTGGAGGATATCATGCCCAGTCCAAATTTCACTCTACTTTTAACGCACTTTCTCCATTTCCTTTTTTTTGACATGTGGTATTTTGTCTGAGCCGAAAAGATTGAATTTAAATTCATCACTAAAATGAAACTTTTCTAATGTTTTTCTTCCCAAAACAAATGTTTTTTTGACAAATAACAATTGTTTTTTTTTGGGTTTTTTTAATAGAAATTAAAGGCTTTGAGGATGAACTTCTCGAAAATAGTCAAACTTTTTTTCATCTTCGTGACATAGATTTTCGGATATAAAATCCCGGGATATCGAAGCCGCAGTTTAAAAGCGAACAGTGATTATTCTATCCTTCTTCTTAGTTGTTATTTCATGTCGATCCGATGTTTTTCTTTTCAGTCAATGGTTCACCTTTTTCTATTTTCAATAACCCGAAAAACAACGCTTTTAGACCTTTACAATATATTAAGAAATCTCCTCTATGGATATTTTATCATCATAATAGTCATAAATAAGCTGTTTTTTTCTAATATTGATAGCTTTTTTCGAATATTCGGAGTGGACTTTTTGTTAAGTTGTTATTAAGATTGCTAACATTTCCGTTTTAGTCTTTAAATATTTCTATCTATCTAATATATCAATCTACCCACAAATCTCTATCCTGTATGTATATTTACTATATTTTACTATATGCATTTACTAACATACTTACTTGCTTTATCCTGAATTTGCAGATACCGGTCATCCTCTCCCCTAAAAATATTTTTATTTTATATTTTATTTTTTATTTATTTATTTATTATTTATTTTTATTTATTTATAAATTTATTATTTTCCATTTAGTGTCTTTTAACAACTATTGCTTAAATTTTCTTAAGTAATAACCTATACATTTCAGTTGATCTATATTTTGCCCTATATTTTTTGCGCCTTTTAACATCTTTTAGTCTGGGTCATTTTGACATTTGCTTTTCTATTTTATATTTTAATCTTTCCTATTTACATTATGTCTCGGCAGCCGTGTTAAAAGCATATCTTTTTTTTTTCTTTTATTAATATTATTGGAATTTTCCCCTTTTCCTTGTACATATTTGTGAATTACTCCGTCGATTTCAACCTTTTGGATTATTTTGGAGCATCTTCCAATTACGTGATTTCCTTGAATTTTACTTGGGCAAATGGAAATTCAATTAACTTTCTTGGAGTTATATTTTTGGATTTTATCGTCATTGGATTATTTACCTTTCACCAGATTATCCATTCACGTGTAATCATCTTTTTCCTCGCCATATTCCCTCTGCTTTACTTTTTGTTGTCAAGTAAGATCTTTGACTTACCTGAAGTTTCAAAAATACTTTTGCACGCAAAATCCGATCCCTCATTCCTACCCTCTGATGTGAAGGAAAGTATTTCTTCGAAACTCTGCGGATTAAGGACTATCTACTTATCAAGTGTTTCCTTTTCAGATTGTATATGTTTTTAATTCTTTTTCAAAGTGTTTTTAACGTGTTTTATTAACTATTTGCTCTTATTATAATCTGTATCTCCTATTTGTTTTTTATCGAGCAATCTGGTTGAGATTACTATATACATATTAATTCTTTAATATTTATTATATATTTAGTTTGCCATCTAGGATCATTCTGGTAAATTTAATTTTAATTTTTATTTCATATATATATATATATATATATATATATATATATATATGCATATATATATATACAATGATAAATAGGAAGGATTATCATTATACATATATATGTATATATATATATATATATATATATATATATATATATCTCAAGTTATAAATGTTATTCAAGGTATAAATGTAATTCCCCCTGTTTGAAACATAGCTATTTAAATTTTATAATTAAGGTAGGTGGTGTTTTATGCTATCATAAATCCAATGTAGTTTACTGTAAGGGAAATCATATAAGGTCAGGATATGTGGTGTTGCTTAACCAAAATGTGACGAAACCCTCTGCGGACCAATCTTATTTAACTTGGTCAAATCGGATATACACATCTAGTATATATATATATATATATATATATATATATATATATATATATATATATATCATAGGATTTGGTATAGAGAGAAAGAGAGACAAAGGGAGAGAGTGAGTAACTGATAGTTTAATAAATAGTGTAAATCTTCACAAATCTATACATCTAAATTACTTGCTACGCATATAGATTTATGAGGCGTTATACGTTCACATTCAAATAACCGAAATATAAATATACAAGAGGGGCGTAGGGATTCCGCTTATGATATATTTTACAATAATGAAAATAAGTATTAAATAACTTATGCAATATAAGATCTCAGTTTCCCCAACTAAAGATAGTTCACAATGGCGAATCTCGATTTTCTCTGAAAAAAATAGAAATCGTGTGTTTCCTTCTAAGATTGCAGAAGTTTGAAGCCATGAAATCGTTCGTAAAAAAAAGTAACGTAAGTTCTTATGAAGCCCTCGAACCATAAAAATCCGTAATACTTTAAATAACGCAGCTACATAATGCTTTATAGGTATATATACATAGATATGTTTGAACTAGGAAGTAAAAAGTTTTCATATCCGTTGCTAGAGGATAAAACGATTTTTCACGTGCATATGTTTTCTTTTAGATTTTTTTTTTCATATCAACATTTATTTATATGTACACACTCATAACGTAGATCGCAACAGTACGTTTGCACAGTCATCACTTTGTATACAATCTTTAGTATATATGCATACATCATTGCCATATCTGACATAACTGAATTTGGTAAAGTGAGAGAGAACAAACTAACATATAAAACAAATTATGCCCCCCTTTCCCCTTCCCCTTCCCATTCTCCCATTCTTCTCTTTTCCCAATTCTCCCCTTCCTTCCTTCTCCCCCATATATTTCTCCTTCCTCTTCCGTTTTTTCCCTTTTTTCTTACGCCTCCTACTCCTCTGCCCCTTCCCCTCACCGTTCCCTAGCAGACCAAGAAATCGTGAATAGATCCGGGTGAATCCTAACCTTTTTGCAGAAAGAAATAGGAATACTAAAACAAAAAAGATAATAAAAAGAATTAAAAAAATACATTTGCTTTTATAAGTCTCAGACTGACAGTGGAAAGTAACCAAGTGAACCACATACTTGTTTAAGATAACATCTACATACGCTTGGCTTTAAAACCTTACTCCTCACCCATCACCCCACCTATAGGTTTTCGGTGTTTGCCCATAATATTTATAATCATAATATAATATTTGTAAATATTTTTTCTTCTGAGGTAATGGATAATCATTGAAAACCCATTGGTTAAGGAGATAGATCTATTGAAATGTATTCTTTGTCGTGCATATAATAAAAATTCTTGATTTGAAATTTAATCATTTGACATCATAAAATTTAAATTACTAAATTATGATATATATATATATATATATATATATATATATATATATAGTAATGTGATTGATAATTTAAAATTCATAAGAAGGAACAACAACAAAGTCAATAATTTGTACGATCGTTTCGGAAACGATGTTTTTATTGTGATAGACATTAAGCCACGGACAATAATTTTGACATATAGTTTTTTTTTTAAACAAAGTCTCCTCGTCAGCAAAAGTATTATGTGGGTCTTTTTTTTATATGTAAACGACACCATAAATAAACCTAGCAATTTTTAAGTAAGGAAGATGTATCTAGAAAAAATTAAAATAAAAAGGAAAATATTTACTTGATAAGAAAAGTAATATTGATTGAGAATAAAAAAATAGAATAAAATTATGAATCTAAATTTGGTTTAACTATAAGGTATAATAATATATTTTAATAAAAGTTAAGAATATATATATGTGTGTGTGTATATATATTTCTTTACTTTTAACTTGGAAACTAGATGGTGCTTTTGTTACCAATACCCCAAGGAAAGCTATGGACGGTTTACACTCTCCTTCATAAGTATACTGTAACACAGTATACTTCCTCTTAGGTAAGGAGAAAAATATTTGCCCATGTTTGATTATTGAAGAGGCAAAATGTGTCGGCCACATAGAAAAATAGACCAAAACTTTCATAGGCACATAGAGTAATCGCTCTTTATGGAAGCCCACGAAAATAGTCAGCATTATCGGCCCCAGAACTGAGCCCATGTACACACCATCTATTTGCCAATACATTATATCGTTGCAACTGAATTCATCAAATGCTGTGGCAAATTTCAGCAGCTCAACAAATATATTTTCGAACTGGAAGCAAGCGATATCTAGCTACGATTTAAAAACTCTGTACAGATATATATATATATAGTCCCTTAAATCGGGGTAAAAGTAAACATGTTGCTAATATCTTATAACGTAAGCACATAAATCTATTAACACATAAATCTGTAAACCTAGACATTTATTAATAACCTTAGGTCTTTGAAAAAAGTCTGCAAAATCAAATGAATCTTTAAGGCGGTATTTACTCTAATGTTTTAATACTGGCTGTGATATATTTAAGATCGATTCCGCAACTTTATGCTGCGATGACCCTACCAAAGATACAATGAGCCTTAAAGGGATACCTACTTTATGAGTTTTCGGTAAACCATATAACTTAAGAAGGATCGATCCTGGGGGTCTAATTTCATTATTTATGCTAGAAGAAAGAACACCACTATTAACCAACTTAACTATATTTTTTATGTGTTTTCTAAAGAAGTTTA
The DNA here is from genome assembly GCF_053919585.1 of Euprymna scolopes. Taxonomy (NCBI): domain Eukaryota; kingdom Metazoa; phylum Mollusca; class Cephalopoda; order Sepiida; family Sepiolidae; genus Euprymna; species Euprymna scolopes. Next base: position 73,487,010 of record NC_136503.1, read on the forward strand.
CGATTATGAGTTGCTACCGGGATCGTTTTTATAAATTTCTCTGTCGCGTAGTATAATAGACATTTTGTCGACATAATCATGATGATTTAGTACTACAACCCCTGAACCTTTTCCGGTTTAGTAATGACTGACTATTTATTTTCTCGTAGAGTTTGAATAACTGTGTAATGCTTTTTGCGTCATTTAAACTTCGAATGGAATATTGGTGTACTTGCATAGCTGGTGAAAAGTTCGGTTAATCTTGCTTTTAAATCGCTTACTTTAATTCCAGAGTCTACCAGAAGTATCTCTGCTTGGGCACTGAGAATTTCAAATACGGATAATACTTTTTCTCGTTTAACACCGAGCAATGGAATTCAAAAGTCTAAACCATGATCAAGTATTTCAGAAACGGAGGACATACATTATATACAAAAGAATGTAGGAATGAAATATTTTCTGGCTTGGTCTTATTTTGCGTTTAATCAGCAGAATCAAGCTTAATTTTTAATTAATTAAGAATTGTACCTCGTCTTGAAATATTTCATGCTTCTATTAGGGGTACAGAATTAATATAACCCCCCCGCTTTCTCAAAGCTGTATCAAGGGGTTTATTTTTTAATATATATATATGTATATATATATATATGTATATATGTATATATATATATATATATATATAATATTGTTAGAATTCACAGACTAGAAAACAGATTTATTTCACACTCAAAATATTTTATTTAAATATGTATGTAGAGTGTTTTACACATTTTTCGTTGAAGAGCGTGAGTCTATTTAACAATTACTTGACGTAGCGTTGGTAAATCCTGATAAAAAACGGTTGATATTTTCCATGGAAATGATGTTACGGTATTTTAAATCTCTATATCCTCCTAAACAGAAATATCTTTATTTATTGAAAGAGGTTCTACATTGTTTCGTCTTTAAACCGTTATAATTTTTTTTAAATTTTCATTTTGCATTTCATATCAACAGTGCTTACTATAAACATTTGACTTTCTATTACTTAACACAAACACGCGTGATGTGCGTCTTCTACTATATTGGACAGTTAAACGTTGTACTTAACAAACACTTGAAAGAGAATGTGCTTGCACAAAAAGGAAAAAAAACTGTATTTTCTGATGAAGCGTCTGTTATCAACCGAAATAACAAGTTTTATTTTTATAGATAAATATGTTTATTCTTTGAAAAAGAGTCTGCATATAATTGGCCATAGAACCGTTAAACTTTTGAATTTTGCATTCAACAAACACAAGCATATACATTTTATTATTATTATCATTATTATTATTATTATCATTATTATTATTATCATTATTATTATTATTATTACTAGTTACATATGTGCCCTTTGTGTTAGTTGTATTTTTGTCGTAATGTGCACATTTTTACTGTTTATTTTGTTGTTGTTTTCAGTGCTTTTATTTCATATGTTCTTATTATGTGTTTAATTATCATCTCTAAATTTTCGCAGCAGCTGTAGGATAATTTTACGTTTTTATTGATAATTTTGTGTAAGGGATAGGTTGCGGGGAAGTGATTTTCTATAAGATATAGACATTTATTTCCAAGTTTTGTTTTTAACATTTGACTGTATGGCGCCGTATACCAGATTATATTTCTATTTCTTTTATTTCTTAATGTTATTATAGTTATTGGTGTTTTTTTTGCTTGTATTTGGTATCAAATAACACATATGTAACTAGTAGAAAAAAATAATAATGATAATGATAATAATAATAATAATGATAATAATAATAAGAAAACAGCTCCGGACTACGACAACCATACTAGAAATAAAAACAAAAATACTAATAACGAACAAGATAAAAACAACTGCAGATACCGCACAAAATAAATGTCTAAACAAACGCATAGTTTACCAGGCCATAATATTTGCGAAAGAAAACCCGAATAACAAGGAATATTACGTAGGTATGACTTCTTTCGATTTCAAAACCCAATATTATGACCACAAAAGCACATTCAAATATAAAAAAAAAACACCGAATGAAAACAACTCTAGCAAACAAATACTGGGAACTGAAAGAAAGCGGTCGTTCGCTGATGAGGAGATGATCCTCTATGACAATCGGCGACGTTTAGAACAGTGGTTGGATGTAGAGGAACTACACAACATTTCCTAAAGCTGAAATTGCCCCCCCCCCCAATAATGATGAGTGTTTGGTCATCTGCAGTCTTTCTCATCAATTACAGCTTCTTGAATCCGGGCGAAACGATTACGACGAGAAAGTACTGCCGACAAATTCAAAAAATGCATCAGACGCTCCAACATATGTACCTTAAATTGGTCAATATCAAGAGGCCGCTTCTCCTCCATGACAACGCTCGCCAGCATGTTGCTCAACTGACCCTTCAAAAGCTGGCCGAATTGGGCTACTAGACCCTGTCTCATCTGTCATACCCACCGGGCCTCTCGTCCACTGATTATCACTTTTTCAAGCATCTCGACCACTTCCTGCGCGAAAAATGTTTCCAAAGCCCAGATGATGACGAATCGGCCTTCAATGACTTCATCGCTTCCAGATATCTATATCTCTATGCATATGCGATCAATAAACTGGTTTCTCGTTGGCAAAAATGTGTCAATTCTATTAGTTCTTATTTCAATTAATGCAGTTTTTCATGAAAGGAAGAATGATCTTTTGAATTTGAACGTAAAAAAAAACGGCATTATTTTTGCATCAACCACACACCATTTTTATAGGTTCAATTAAAAAAAAACACATAGTAACAAGCAGATCGATACTTGATTTGTCAAAGAAAATAATTATAGGATAAATAGCAACAATGAAAACAAAATGTGTTGCCTTACTCACTAAGATACCATAAACAGTGTCACCTTTTTCTCACTTTTTCTCTTTCCCAAAGTATCCGCTCGAAAGAAGTACACAAATATAGAAAGATATTTGATATGTAAAGATCGTAGATCACTTTACGAGATTAATTTAATATAAAATGATGACGGGATATATTATCAATGGGGAAATTAGTGGGTGGACATTTTTACAAGCAAACTTTTCTCATTTCTGCTTTAATTATGAATACAGTTTTTTGGTTATACTTTTAAATGGGTCTGTTTTTTTCAAAGATATTTTTAGGGCCGTTTACCGTCCACTGATTCACAAAATGCAATAAATTAATCCGAATATTAAGCGAACACACGGCTAAACTAGTCCTAAACTAACTTTTAGTCGCTTTAGTTCTGGTAGTACTGTATAGAAACATCTGAACAATAAGTACTTTCATTTCAAAATTAACAATCGCGGATCCTCCTTCTAATAACATACACTATTTCGGCTAATCAATTCTCGGTAATATTGGGACACCGTATTATATACGTTTGATTTTATTAATTCGAAAATTAGTGCTGTGAATTATGCAATACCTTACAAACAGAGACGCTCTTTATTGACATAAGCGGAATCCGTTATGGCATTTTATAATTCACACGCGCATCGATGCTGGCATAAAACATAGAAAATGTTCTTGAAAAGTTTTGCATTATTAAATCAGTTTTATAAGCATCTAATGTTGACAGAGTGCATTTATAGTTGTAAATGTATAGGTGCATATATATATATATATATATATATATATATATATATATATATATATATATATATATATACGCTGTTTATCATAGTTCTGTTCTGACGAGCAAATATTCAGAAATAAATTTAATAGTAAATTTCAACACATACATTGGCCATATATATATATATATATATATATATATATACATATACATATATATATATATATATATATATATACTTCGCCTCTCCCCATATATATATATATATTTATTTATATATTTATATGCATATACATATCGATGACTCCGTTCAGTGTCGAAAGACAAAGGATACCCCTTGTACGGGCAGATGCGCGTGTGATTGTGAGTCAATCCCCAACCACACCCATCCGAAATCGACACTGTGTGAGTCCAGTAGCAAGGAAAAGTCCAGGACAACTGGAAACAATGCTGAGATAAGTGGAGAGCACATACAGCACCTGGAAGTCAAAAATGGTAACACATTTATTACTGCCAGGTTCAAAGTTTCTTGATGCGGTGATCCAGTGGGACCGGTCTGTAAACCTCATCAATATAAACATTTAATCAGGTAATAAACATATACAGCCCCCTCCCCCCCCAAAAAAAAAGGGACCCAACTCTAATTAGGCCCCGTTTCTTAGTGTTTTGTCCGAACGAAATTTAACACAGTGTATTATTTGTCCCAGCTCCCACTGGGGTATTGGTCTACTCACGGTCGATGATTCTGTCATGCCCTGTAAAATAAGGGCAATCGGTGAAAAAATAATGGAGATATTAAGTTTTTGGGGGTCACCCTATATATATATATATATATATATATATATATATATATATATATATATATATATATATATATATATATATATATATATATATATAATCATCCACATACAATACTGTTTCGCTGCGTTACAATTCATCACGGCGACTTGACAGGCAAATACCTCAATTCAGGTTTGAAACCCGTCAAGGTGTTTTAACCATTACGCTATATCGTAATACATGTGTCTACATCTGTTTCTATCTATTTATCTACTTCTCTTCTCTCTCTGTGTCTTTGTCTGTCTGTCTGCCTGTCAGTCTACCTGTATTTCTTTCTCTCTCTCTCTCTCTCTCTTTCTCTCCATATATATATATATATATATATATATATATATATATATATATATAATATTCGGTATTTTCTTCTGCATACACCATGATTTTAAGCTTACGGACGAATGCAGATAATGAAATCTTTTCCGTATCTCGACGCGTACAATACTTTCTATTCTTGCGTCCCCAAGCACGCATGTAACTCTCTGACCCCCTCCTTTTCCCCTCTTTCCCTCCCTTCTATTCTCTCTCGTTCTCTCTGGGTTATTTTCTTTTTGTTGACTGTTTTCTATTAATAACATAAAAAAGAACCTACAAGTCGTCTCTCTTGAATACACTATTTGCAAATTTCTCGCCGGCTGCGCTCCCTTTCGTTATCCATGTGTACGTTCCAGGCGCTACGAATCAAACATGATAAAAACGAACTTTTTTCTGTTCTCATATATGAAAGCAGGAGCCGTATGAACTTTAAACTGCCTGTACGATACAACCTCCCCAAAGCTAGTACTAGGCTTAAAAACAACGTGATATTTGCAATGTAATATTCTTTCTTGTGAATTACCAGAAGGTATACAATATTATGTTAATACTGATAACAACTGTATAATGGTAGTATTTACGTGTCAGTGAGTGTCATCAATAGAACTATGTATCGTCGCTGTTCTGTATATTAATAAAAAAAACTGAACCTAAAAAAATGTATTTGTTTAATAACGAGCCTTTATAAACGCGGTTTTTCTTAATATCTTACTCGGTAACAGAATAGAATGGTATTAGTTTAATGTATAACCGGTTTTCTGAAGGATAAGGCTTATGAACGAATGCATATGCTATAACTGTGTGCGTAGATACATTGTTTTCGTTAGTACGGATATGGTCATGCCAACGTGCTTATTGCTCATAATATATTAAGTATACAATAATAAAATGCTGGCACATATGATGGGGACATTTTTACTCAATTTTAATACTTAGTCGCGTAAAGATATCTTGCACCTATACTAAGTATATGAGCATTACAACAAGTTATGCTTGTTTAATTCTAGTTTATTTAGTATGATACTAGCAAGCCACCCTGCGTTACCTAGTTGTAAATTACACTTTAATATGTTATTTTATTTCGAGTAGATTGCGTATTTATTATAAAAGAGCCAATTATCTACCGATTATTATATTGTACCAAATAAATAGTATTACTAACACAAGTAAAAAAAAATATGACTTGAGTGCCATCAGCTACAATCGAAACCGAAACATGCAACTTTCTAGTCTTATTCCCTCTCCTTTGAGCAACGCCCATTTATCCAGTGCGGCCGTAGCCGAGACTGAATTCATTGCACCAGTTTGTAATGTAATTAAAATCGTGTCGGTAGCTGAATACTTGATGCTTTTCCAGGGTTATCAAGAGTATTTTTTCATCGTGGCGCCGTCACTAGATGGTGTACCTACCACGGCTTAATAGAGGCCCATCTACCTTCGAGAAAAGGATAGACCACGCCAGCTTCTCAACCTAGTATTTTACCTCGCGGTATACACAGCGCTCGCCTTCCTAAATGGCCACCCTTCTGGTACTGGCCAGTCTCAACGTTGCTTAAATTCGGTGATATCGCGAGAACCGGTGTGTCAACGTGATTGTTCCATACGTTTCAACGTGATTGTGCAGCGGCCATACGTATATAAATAGTTAAAAAATAATGATGTTTAACCTATGAATATAGGTTTTTGCATGTAAACATGGTTAGTCAAGTACTTCTTGTTAATATCAAATTTTTGTTTTCAATTTTGCCAGTAAATTTTGCCGGCTAAAACCAAACCCGAAAGTGTTCTACATGCCCAAACACGTTGTATATAAGAGTTCTTCTCTGAAAACCAAATACTAAGAGAAACACATAGGCCAAGTAACTAATTAATATAAGAGAGCCAATTCTTTATTGATTATTATATTATACCCAATATATGGTAGCGATATCATGTTTTCATCATAAATGCCACGCAATTATTAAAAACGTAGAGTCTATGCATACATAGACATGGATATAACAGTGCAAATAAACCAGTCATCTAATATGAAACCATACAAATAAATAATTAATTAAGGCTCGTTTTTCAGATGTGGTCCAATTAGTTACGATTCATGCAGTCGCTCAAATATATTTGATTGAGTATTTTAAGAAGTTCCTTTTAAGAAAAAAGTATTTATTGGCAATGTAAACGCGAGGGAAACATTTTTTTCTAATAAATCACTATGTAAATAGTATGTAATTTTAATTTGCATTGATACGTTTTTCATTTGTCGATAGTAAAAGCCTGGTGTCGCTGTAAACATGACTGCAGATTGTACACTTTATCTTAGCAAGAAAGGAAAAGAGAAAAAAATGTAATTTGTGTTAAAAGGAACAAAAATAAAATAAAATATATTTTAAGGAATGAAAAATAATCCTAATTTTGTCTCTTTCTCGTTTATTTAGATATGGTTGTGAAGTATTATTTCTAGCGTCACCATGTATTCCTGCCAGATAATCAGTCCTCCCCTTTTTTTGTGAGTTGGCGTCCTCGGGCTTGATATTTATTATATTTGGTTTTCTCATCCATCCGCCTCAGACCAATCTTACCCAATCATATTTCGAAATTTTTCAGAATTGTAAAAAGTGCTCCTACATTTATTAGTGTTATTTCTAACACCAATTTATTAATCTTCTATGTCCGTTTCAGTTCACTGACTAGTTCTGTATATTTGCTTGACTAGTCTATATCCTTGATATTAAATCTGTGGTTTTCTGGAAGGATAAAATCTACGATCTGGCGGTACTTTTCATTTTTATTATCTGTTAACACATAATATTTAGCTGTTGTGATGGGGTAATCTGTTTATTATAGTCAAGTCTCATAGCATTTTATGATTCCCGCCTTCAACTAGGAGTACTGGCTACTGCTTGCACCATTTTTTTTTTTTTTGCTATGGAGTTCTGTACATAGTTTTTTTTAATACTATTACTGCTTTTACTTTTGATTCTTCTTGTTATTATTAATGTTCTTGTTATTATTATTCTAAATTATAATACGCCGGCAACTTTATTAGCTCCATATAAACAGGCGTACAAAACTCAAAGATCATCAGTGGATTCATTCATGTATTAGAATAAACGCAAAACTAGTATTAAAACGTGGACACCTAACTTACAAAACACTGTTGCATAACAACTCCGATATATATACATACACAGACACACACAGACACACACACACACACACACACACACACATATATATATATATATATATATATAAATAGTTAGAAAGCTATCAAGCTGCAAGAAATGTAATACAGTCGATGTTAAGGAGGAACGACAAAAATAGGGGAAAATCTATAAATCAATATATATATATATACATACATACATATATATATGTATGTATATACATATATATATATATATATATATATTTAGAGAGAGAGAGAGAGAGAGAGAGAGAGATATTAAATTGTGTTCTGTATCAATAATATGCCTAACTTTAAGAGTTTAAATTTGTGCTCAGTTTTCTACTGTGTGAAATAGTGTTCCATGATATATTTCGGGGAAGCGTCATTTTGTCAACTGGTGGATGTAACAGACATAATTAAAACATGCCGGATGTTAGAATAAAACACAGTTGTGACAAAGTTGGACACATCAAGTACGATATATTATTTACACGTATCATGATCTAATATATATATATATATATATATATATATATATATATATAATTTTTTAGATTGTCATTTGTTTTCATCTTTCTTCCTTAACTCCGACGACATTTCATTCCCCCATTGTGGTATCCTTTCAATCTCTCCTATATACCTCACTTAATGTGTCAAACAAACTATATATCATACACACACAAATATATGTATATATATATATCATACACACACAAATATATGTATATATATATATATATATATATATATATATATATATATATATATAAATCTATTAAAGTATAAATGTTAAAGTACAACACTATACAGGAAACATAACATAATGTTTAATGAAAAACGAGGAATAAAAATTAGATATACATTAATTATATTATCCAAATACTAAGGAAAATGTAAGGGAAAATAAAGAAATAACTTTTTTAGTCACGGCATTTCGAAGCTTAATTCTTTTCATGAGAAGAAGGGATGTGCCAGAATAATGAAAAATGAAAATATAGACAAACTGGCTTAATGATATTTCACTCGTCATAAGGAATAATTTATACAGTCACATGGAGAAAGGTTTGGACTATAGAGTTGGTGTGGAAATTTCTTGATAACTATCTTTTTGTTGTGACAACGTTTTTTTCTTTCTGATCTTCTCGTAACACCATTTGAAAAAAAAACTTCGTGCTAATCATCTCTATATTCAGTTCCTAGCGAATAATTATTTTGGACAGTTTTCATAAAGACATAACACTGTACAGATATTATCTTTATAAACACACGATCTTTATCCATGTAATTCTTATTTGGCCAATCATCTCTGGTATTCTGACTTCCTTACTTCTCTCTCACCTATTAGCATCTCACACATACTCCCTGCATTTCTTTTTTATCTCTTATTAATCTTTTAATCTAAAACTGATGTTCGATATATGCAAGGTGATTTAAAAGCAGTCTGAAACATGTCACACGTTATTGTGGGAATTTTTGTCCATACTTAATGCATACATTTGTTGTATAGCGTTATTCTAAATTGTCCTTACGTCCATATAGCATTTTTTAAATTCACAAGGTATGGAAATTATGCTTGAGTAAGATTTATTCCAATTCTTGATGTAGCTGCTAATTGAAATTATAAGCATTATTAAGATCAGATGTATACAAATAACACACTGAGATATTAAGGACCTTAAAATGCTTGTATGAAAAAACTATAGAAATTTATTGATGATAGCCCTTAAATAGGAATTAAACGAAGGTACACTAGATAAAAAGGGTAGAAAATATGTAAATAACAATAAAATAATAAAAACCACTGTGTAAAAATGGGGTTCATACAAGAACAGCGAATGATAAAAGAAGAAAGGAAAAATATGGAAGTTTAATGTGAAAGTTGAAAAAGGGAAAGAAATAGAAATCGTGAGAAGGGAACAGGAAAATACATATTTTAATAGATGAATATATAATAATAAAAATACAATTTGTAAGTGAAAATGTGGGATTAGAAATCGGTTCCAAAAGTTTTCGAAAATAGGTTAAAAATAAAACAATATAATATGATACATACTCCAGTGAAATATTAAGTTTAGTAAGAATATAGCAACTGTTTAAAATACAACCAGGTAAATAAGTTCGAAGCATCATGCCTTGGCATAATCGTATTAAATCCAGAAAGTATTTGTATAGTATAGCAAAAATTTTCTAATTCTATGAAATGATGGTTAAATAGAAACATTCAGGTAGAAATTTTAGAAACGTGAAGTTAATTAGTGGAATATCAAAGAAATTGTGGGCTTCAATCTCGTCCAGAAAAAAATGTTTATTGGGATACAAAATTAGTGTATTAAACAAGAGGCATATATATCAGACCACTACTAAAAGAGGTTGGGGTTCAGTGAAATCATTCCAAAAGCAGACAATGTTACGTTCTTGTTAAATAAAACCTAAGATGGATAATTCGTAATCAGAACGAAGGCTGATCACATCCAAAGTAAAAAAAAACACAGACATTGCAGATTGGATATTACAAAAACAAAACTTTTATAAAATTACATTTCAGATTAATACGAAATTTTAAAAACAACCAAACAAAGACAGAGATTAAAAATAGAAAACGCATATATGATCTGGAAACGAGCAATAATATATTCAACTTTCCAATGTAAAGTTGTAAATCTCAAAAAAAGCAGAAAAAGACTCAGAAACTAAATTATCTTTTTTTAAATTAATAGGGAAGAAGTAGTCATGATAAATATTAAGAAAAAGAATGAATATCAATAAAGAGAATAGAAGGAGGAATATAAGAAAGAAGAACACTGATAGTTTCTGTATATCAGATGTTTCAAAATTCGACCAGTCACCAATTTACAAAAGAAAAAAAAATCAGAATAACAAAAAGACAACACGATTAAAAAAAAATAAAATCATAAGAACAACGGACAATTTCTCTAAAACCATACACATATGTATATACACATATATACATACATATAAGTACACATATATCCGCAAAAAGGCACAATATATACATAATATCAATCAACAATAGATACAAACAAATATGCACAAAAGATAAGAACACAATTACACCTACATACATATGGCAATATATATACATATATATATACATACATGTATATATATATATATATATATATATATATATATATATATATATATATATATATATTAGCAGATGTACCTGCCGATGACTGGATTCTAAAAGAGCCTTCCTAAAATGAACCTTGATATATGATCGTATGAGCGGTTATGAAAAGGGGGTGCACATATAAAGAAATAACATAAACTGTTGTGTATCGAAACACAGCAAACTATGATTAAAAGACAGGTAAAATTTTGCAGAAATATATAGTTTTGTATCAACTTTTTTATCCTTCGTAGCTAAAAGTGACCACGAAAGTACATGCTTTTGGGAAAGCAAATGAAATAAAGATTCTATTGTCCGCGCTACTTTGACCTATTTCAATTTCTAAATTGCAAAGAGAATGCAAAACCATATAAAACAATATAATATTTGCCAACAGTCTGTCTATCAATAGTTCTTAGAAATTAAAATAAAGTCGGCCTTTTTAGTTCATGAGGAAAGAGTCTTCAGAATAACATTCGTGGTGACGGGGGTGCACAAAGTAAACTCTTTTAATTGGCATGTCTAAGTTTACAAAACATGAACTCCTCGTTTTCTTCTCCTCATGTGTTGTACTCTATATGTAGTTGGATGAAATCTGATCATACATAATATTTTTTTTAATTATCACAATTTAAAAAATGCAGTAAGAGTTGTATCTTTTGGGTTAAGGGGAAATTGACCAGTAATTTCGTTTGTGAAATAAAACATTTGACACATTTCAAGATTAACTGCAAACTGTATGATTGAAGGACGTCTTTCATGAATCTGAGACCCCCAAATACACCCACGTTCTTTATTAGTGCAGATGTGTTTACCTAAAGTATTTCGTGTAACTTCATCACTAACATTTGTAGGAGGACCTAACTGCATCAGATCTCTTATTTACATATTTGCAAGCATTTCTGATAGATTTCACAGAATTTCAAAATTCAACATTTATATGAGCATTGCATGTATTTGAAAGTAAAGGAAGTTACGCACAATCAATCTATTGGCAACTTGATAGTTTTTACTCTTAGTTTTACAGCCCCAATCTAAAGGCGATCTTATACAAGACGGATAACCATCCTCCATATACTGAGTTTCAAAGGAAAGTTTTTAAGATATATTTTTTTATATATGCTATCAACAATGCGAGGTGAATTTCTATGGATTTTACCACAGTGTCAATGCACAAATGTGACTCTTTACTATTTCAAATAAGGTTAAATCAGTTTGTATATCAGGTAACTAAGCTGATATAATGGAACCAATTTTATTTGTATTGATGTATCTGGTAAGCCATAATAATATATTTGTATAAGGCAAGCTCCCTTTTTGCCACTAAATTGCGTTCGTGTAGCATCGTTGTGGACCAAAGATTTATGATTTGTTTATTAGATTCATCTCTTTGATTATCTGCATGCGAAACACTCTGGCCAATAGATCTTTTCGATTGATGTATTTTTCTCCGGCGCAAAGTTCATCTTGAATTTCCTCCCTCTTTGGATTTGAAGCGAATGCGATAAGTAGGTCTGGTGTACCATAATTTCTGACATGGGCATATTTTTGCATGTATCGTAAACCGCCTGTAACGTCTTTCTGCTTCACATATTGCGAACGTATCAACTGCAACCTGATAAAAGAGATTATAACATTTATGTGAAAATGATTGAAGAAATTATCTCTCGTCATAAAAAAGGTACGCATACAAATCCATAGCTGAAATATGTTCTTTAACATTTCCAAATTAGTTTTAGGTCAAGTGGCATGTAATAAAAATAATATAATACATTATTTATTTCTATTTTTAAATTGTTTTTAATTAAACAAAAGATGGATTTCAACTTGATCAAAATTGAAAGAGTTGACCTTTTCAGATTTTACCAAACTCATCCGAGAATTTTCGTTTAAAAACTTGATATTTTGGATGTAGATTACCTGGTCTGCCGTTTTATTATATATATATATATATATATATATATATATATATATATATATATATATATATATATATATATATATATATATATGTATATATATATATATTTACATATGTATATATAAATATATATATACATGCATATATACATATATATGTATATAAATATATATATAGACATGCATATATACATACATATATATTTATATACATATATATATATATATGTATATACATGTATATATACATATACATACATATATATATATATACACATATATATATATATATATGTATATACAGTTAGGAACAGTACATAGGGCTAGAGCAAAGCCGAGCTAAAACTGCTAGTTGGCAGGTTGACCAAAAAAGAAAAAAACGGGCCCAACTCCAATTAGCCCCCGTTTCCTAGTGTTTTGTACTAATGAAATGAAACTTTGGTCAAAACATCACATCCAAACGCGTGAGCCTTTGGCCTTTTTTCTCAGTTTAACAGCATATGTTTTTGATGACCTCCATTTTGCTTTTTTTTTGGGGGGGGTCACCCTGTATATATATGTATATATATATATATATACATATTAATATTATATATATATTGATATATACATATATATTTACATATATACATATGTACACATATACATATATACATATATATATATATACATATATTCATATATATACATGTATATATAATTTTGTATATATATATATATATATATATATATATATATATATATATATATATATATATATATATATATATATGTAGCTGTTTCATCTCCTTATATCTTGGCAGCGAATTCTTGCCCAAAACCAGATTCATGTCTGAATACCTATTATGTAAAATTTCAAATTTTTAAACCCAGTCTCAGTTGAATAGTATTCTAGAGATAGCAAAGCTAAACCATGCGCACTGTGACACCTTGGAAGCCAAATTTTCGGCCAAACACCGATTAAACGCTTGCCTTATGTCTGCACAGAATTTATGATAAAGTTTCAGGATTAGACAAAAATGGGCGGAGTTATTTGTCAGAGACAGCAGAAGTCATTTTTTTTAAACTTTGCTCCCAATTTTACACCTAATCTTTTATCTCTGGTCCTAAAATAAATTTAAAAAGTTTTATAATGTCTAAGTAATATACATCTTAAATTTTAAGTATTTAGACCCAAAATTGGCAGAGATGTGTAGATATTTCAGAGGTCAATCGTTGAATTTGATCCCTTGACAGCCAAATTTCTGGCTAAAAACCGATTAAAGAATGGTCTTAATCTCCATACCCTTATGTCAAGTCTTAAATGTGTAGACTAAAATTGGCATAGTAGTTTAGTGGGAAAATGCGTGAGGAATACCAGTGTGGTGTAAACGCAGAATATTCTGTGTGGGTTAATTAGCATATATATTTTATAATTTACTACCTAGCTCTACTATGTATTGCGCACTGTTGAAGTAAATACTTAAAATTTACGCATCGATTTATAATTTCCTATATCAATTTATGCGATTAAATTAAGTCATCATTATATATTTATATGTACAGAATCCCTCATATATATATACATATATTTATATACATACATATATATTGCATCAGTTTTTTTCTTCAAAAGAATACATAAAAAGATAAGAAAGGAAGACAAAGCACAAAAAGCTATATAATTTAAGACATAATTCTAAAACGTTAACATTAGATTAATTTTTAGATAAAAAAACTTACATATCATGAAATATTCAGACACACACATATACACGTATACACATATATATCCACACACACACATCTATCTATCTATCTATCTATATATATATATATATATATATATATATATATATATATATATACATACATATATATATATATATATATATATATATATATATATACACACGCAAAATTAGCACATCAATCCACACGCCACTTCACGCTCCGTCTCATCCCCAACAATCAATCAGGAATTCTGGAAAATACAAACGAAACAAACGAACATTGAATACGATCCGCCCTTTCTCAATCCTATATTTCGTCAGAATATGATTACCTCAATTATTGTCACATATACATATATAGATAGATTATGTATATTAGCTCGAATTGCACTTATCTACTTTTTATAACCATATTATCATAATCTTTTATTCTCATTTCATATCTATATGCTATTTATTCTTTTTTTTCTTTTTACATTTATATTTTTTATTAATTCTATTTCCTCTCCTTCTCTAGTGAAAAGAATTTAACTTCGAAATGTCATTGCTTATCGGAGTGTTTTTCTTTATTCCCCCCTTAAATTCAATACCTTACTTTGTAAAATGTATAAAATTGCACTTTGAAGATAAATAAATTTCAAATTAACTCTTGTACCTTTATCTTTAAAACCTATAGAAAAACATTTTGCTGAACAATTTTCATGCCTTGGATGAAATGCTGTTTTAACTTTTACCGTATCTTTTTAAGATTATATTTTATATAATTTATTAATTTGATTATAAAAAATGAATGTGGTTTGCATATATTTATAAAAACTCTTCCACTGTCTATTTCAGTTTGTATTTCTCCTCCCCTCACAACTCTTTTTTGTAACTCCTTCTTTTTCATACATGTCTGAATAATGAGGAAATCTGAATTTTTTATACAAAAACTTTAAAATAACATTTTTAGATTAAATGTTTTAAAACTTTTTTCAGAATAGAACATCTTTCATATAGGTGTCATTAAAATAGTCAGTAGATAACGAGAAAAATAGAGATGGAAATTTCCAAAGAACTGTATGACTGGTTACGCTCAATAGTAGACCTCACTAGCGAAAGTATTTGTTATTGTTATTCTATTATTATTATTATTATTATTATTATTATATAAAACATTTTGTGTCCTGCTCTTTCGCGCGAGTTAATATATATATATATATATATATACATATATATATATATAAATACATATATATATATATATATATATATTAGGCTGAACGTCCGTGTGTGTCTAGTCACGAATAGGCTCAAATATGGTTGACTATTATAAAAAAGAAAACTGATCGCATATAATGATAGAAGATGTATCGAGACACAGGAATGGGTGAGTTTGATCTGGCATAATGAAGATTCATTACAATTATGGGGTCCCCGTACGCGCCTGGTACACAAAGTATGGAAATAAAACATTTAAAAATTAAAAACACACGTTTACAAGTGTGTTTGATATAGATGTACATAATAATACTTTGATTAGTATGTTTTAACTTAAAAAGAGATGGTATAATTAAATTGTGGGGTCTGCATTCCCGCCTGGCCTTCATAAAAGGTAAATAGACGCACACTTTAATAAAGACTTAATATCTATCTGCGTAAGTATACTTTGATAATTATGTTTCAGTTGGAAGAAATATTGAACAATGAAGTTATGGGGGTTTCGTTCGCGCCTGCCCTCCATAGAATATAAATATATCGTAAAGTTTAACAAGGTTTTTCATATAGATCCACAGAATATTGTGATAATTGCTCTCGTGTAAACAGGTATGGTATAATAAATTATGGGATTTATCTATTTTATTTTTACTTTTATCATATTGTGCTTTGGTTTTTATACCCCCAAATTCGAAGCTATCTTTACAAACTTTCCTTTTCATAAACTATCAATACTCTCATAAATCAGAGTATATTTTATGTAGGCTGATTTTGAACCATGTCAACGACAGGTACTTTTACTAGTTTATATATATATATATATATATATATATATATATATATATATATATATATATATATATATATATGAAAGCTGATATATATATATATTTATATCTGCTATTACTTATCTAGGATTTAATAACATTTATATATATATATATATTTATAATTATAAAAATCAAATGACCTTCTAACGGGCGTTGTAACATCCGTAAATAACGGAGTCCTTAGAAAAGCGATTATCTTAAATTTACTTAATAAAGAACTCAGAGATATGGGAAGCAAACGCAAAATGTGATTATAAATGATGCGTATAATCATTGGCCTGTTGTTTCATGTATACGATATATATATAATACCTAATAATCAACGCGACGATAAAACGTATTGTTTTAATGTGTACCAATTTCTCTTCGCGTTTAAATTAAATAAACAATTAATACATTCTGCGTATTTTATATCGTTCATTTCCGTATTATGTTTAAATTATTTTAACGCAATTTCTTAGAAATAAAACTATTTAACCCGTTGACAACCATAAGATTTAACCACCGCCTTCCTCTTTTTTAAATTTACTCTCCATTTTCTAATACACCTTTCTTACAACCATTCATAAACTTTCTTCTCCACTACCAACATAAATAAATAACCTAGAAACTCTGTTTTTATAAATTGTGTTAACAAAAAATAATCAACACAACAATAAAACGTATTGTTTTACTGTGTACGTTTTCAGTTGTTTTATCTCGCGTTTTAATTAAAAAATATATCAAAGTTTGAATTTAACTTATTAAGTATTAAGTTATATGTATTATTATGCCAAGTGCACATTTACCTATAAGTATGACAAAACACTTATAATTCAATGGCTGAAAGTTTTTTTTCAAAAATAAACAATTATAAATAGAACGACTCATAGAGATCTATTGATAGTCTTTTTTTTAATATGCTTTCATAGAAATACTTCTGTTATGTCACAAAAATCTATTTTCTTTACGTCACAAGTGTCACGCTCATACCTTACTCCCATAGCTAATAGGTCATACTGTCCCAACGGGTCGCGATCGACTAATACATATATATATATATATATATATATATATATATATATATATATATATATATATATACATACATTCAGGATCAAGATGTTCAAATGTAAGGAACAAATGAATACAACTAGGGCTAACTATTTGTTGTTATTTTGTGAAAGGTAAACAGTTACATTTGGTCGCTACAAACAGCCATCTGTTTCAGTTAATGCGACTTCGTCGGGTGACCCGGAATCAGTCGACGTCATAGAAAAGTTTTCTTTCTATGGCGTCGAATAGTTCAGGGTCCCCTGACGAAGTCTCATTGACTGAAACATATGGCTGTTGTATGCCAAATGTAACTTTTTACCTCCGTATAAATAATAACACACACACATCTCTCTCTCTGTATATATATATATATACATATATATATATATATATATATATACATATATACATACATATATATATGAATACATATAAGCACATATATATATATAAAGTAAATTTATAATGAAAATATATATAGATACATGCACATATATATATATATATATATGTATAAGAAAATGTATAATGAAAATAAAATTGGAAAATAAATATTTATATCAATATATATATATATATATATATATATATATATATATATATATATATATATATTGATATAAATATGTGCGCGAATATTTTTTGTATATAAACATATTTATCCACACATTGTTATAGAGATGTATTCATCCAAATCGATATAAGAATGCGTCATATATATATATATATATATATATATATATATATATATATATATATATATATATATATATATATATATATATTCATGGGCTTGTGTTGCGTGTTTTCTAATTAAAGTTGTAATCTGTGATCTTTGGAAGTTTCCAAAGTAATTTTTGGTCGAAGATCTGAAGAAGATAAATACGGATGTTCCATCTAACTGAGCGCAATTCTTTCTCAATCAGTTGCATCTGAACTCCAAGGAAAAATTAGACTCTCGATTAATTACCGCTTCAGGAATGACTTTTTTCCATAAAAATCTTACTGTCTCTTTTTGCTATTATTATTATTATTATTATTATTATTATTATTATTATTATTATTATTATTATTGATATCATAGTGTTAATTGAATCTTATTAAACGGTTTGTGATTTCACGCTTTTATTCGTTGCCCACGAGTTGATGAAGGCACAGATATCTTCGGCGTCACTTTTCACGCGTTTTTATCTTTCCAGTGGATCTTTGTCAAAAGTCTAGAATAAACAAGCTGACTTCTGCACGACAACCCACGTAATTAGCAGTGATATGTTTTAATATTGATTGAATGATTACATTTCACAACATTTTAAACCGGAATACGTGGCTTACTATTGCGTAGAATCGTTGATGATTTTTTTTTTTAAATTATCCCAAATCCTTGAATTTTGTTCTTTCTTGTGACACTGACGTTTAAAGAATCTCTTTTTGAGGGGGCAAGTTGGACACCTATTTTTAACAGTCATATTCGTTAGCCACTGTTGCTTGAACAATCTGTACATTATATTTGTATTTGTCTAGCTTAAATTTTAATTTAATCGGTCGGTCAGGATTAGTCTTAAATAGAATCTTAAACTCGTCCAGGTATATGAGAATATGTTGTAATACATTATCAAGTTTAAAATAATGTTTTAGATATGTACCTGCTTCATCCCACCGGGGCATGTAATATTTAGCACTACAACACTCTCTGGTACTGTGTTATATGTCATGCTTATGTTTGAAATCCCATTTTAAACACGTGCATGCGCTATTTATTGGTACTTGGTATGCTTAAATATAAATAATATAAAAAGAATAGCTTAATAACATGTCGATATGAAACGAGAATTAAAGAATATTGTAATATCGTACATAGTAATTAAAAGTAGCTACAGCAAATAAGGGCAAGTTAAATGGTAAATATAGTGTAAGTTAACTAAATTAATGTATCCATATATATGCATATGTAATGAAAACTGAGGAAATAAAATTTAAGCGAAGTGGCGGGATCGCGGAGGAGCGGATTGAATTAAATTTGTGTTTTCTTCCTTTTTATTTTCAAGAGTTCCTCATTAATTATTGGAGTTTGGGGACGGAGCCTGGATGGGCGTTTTGCTTGGGCTACTCCTTTTTTTGTCTCGATATATGAGTATATATGTATACCCCTATATAAAATAAAATAGGTGCAGCTTTTCCCCTCTGGACCAGTATACCATACGTTTACAACAGCAGATGCCACCTACGAATTTATTATTTCTGCACTATTAGCCATGGCCTGATGTAACTTTAGCACGACAGTATATACCTTTTTAGGCGTTATATTAAAATCTTACGTCAGTTGATTAACCCATCTTCTGCCTTGCAATGGTATGTCATGCTTAATTTGAAGAATCTTTTCAACTCCTCCATGATTCTGAAGTCATTTGTATTCTATGCCTAAATTTTAAATGACCACCATCGTTTCGTATTGCTCAGATAATCAATTTGCTGGCATCGATTACTTTGATATTTTATTAGTCCAAACTTTTCTCGAAATACATTTCTACAAACTTGAGGGACGACAAGAATATTGCTAACATCCTAAACGAAGGTCACTTTTGTAGGAGGACGAGGTTCCAAACACGGAACACCCAGGTTCTCATTCTGTGTTTTAACAACTTAATCGCCGCTACCTCCTAATGTTTAAATAGTATTTACACATATATTTCTTCTGTTTGTCAATAGTAAGTTATGTTTGTATTTCGATGTCATGTTCTACTTTTCAATATTTTGTTTGTCCGTAGTATGCCATCTTTAAGAGTGAAATAAAACTTAAGACTTATCAATTTTCTTCGCATCTTTGGTATATCTTTTTCTTTCTAATTTTGAAGAACCGTTAAGGATTTTCCAATCTCTGGTTGTCGTATGCTACCTTATATGCAGCACTTCAGTTTTGTCTGTACAATGCTCGCCCGTTACAAGTAATGTCAAAGTTTAAATAGTATAATTTACACAAGCATGTTATATTCCTCTATTATAGTTTATGGCTTAATTTGAATGACATTTTCACGAATGCATATCTGCCCGTCTCTTTTATGTAATGCCTAAATATCATTTCAGACACTTGCATGCTTTTTTTGCCTGTGATATGTTATGGCTAAATTTCAATCGCATTAAACAGATTCTGTCTATATGTGATATGATATGCTTAATATTTATAACATTTTATCGACAGTTTTTTTTTGTTTTTTTTACATAGGCGTCACCACTTATCAAGGCAGATATGCCACTCAAGGATAATGTTAAAGAGTGTAGAGTTGTCAAACGGACAATATAATAATAGATAGTAATTGAAGTTCGGTAAATTTGTTAACTTAAGTGGAACGGCTCATCAGAAACTTGTTCACGTTGGACTTGAAGACAACCATATTATAGATAGCTGGAAAGCAGGAAAACGGAAGACAATTCCACAGGCGTGCAGTTCTAAGAAAAAAGCTTTGATCATGGAATCTATGTTTAGGTTTAGGCACATATAAAGAGTGCGGAAAATTATTGATAATGTTTTCAGCTAGTCTAGTGTTTCTTGTGAAAGTTTGCGAGGGGGGACCATAGATTGAAGCTCAGTCGAACACTTTCCATTAAAATAACGATAAAGCAGAGACAAACTCGCAACATCTCTTCTGTGAGATAGAGGTTGCAGCGAAGAGAAAAGGACATCTCCCACCAGGCCACAAAGTCTATTTTGAACCCTATCAAGGCAGGATAAGTCTTTTCTAGCAGCTCCTGCCCATATGTGGCAACAGTATTCCATCCTTGGACGTACCTGGCTCTTATATAGATAGAGAATTGCATCAACAGTGAGATGTCTACTGGATCGATAGAAGGACACAGACATAATTTCGGTTGCCGTTTAGTTCATTTAATGCATGGGTCATAACAGTCATGTAAGATAGAAACATGCAAAAGAGAGAAAATTATTAATCGAAGTCAAATAATCCTTTTATTTGCTTTCTTTCAGAAAGTTTAAAAGACTCTATCAGCTATACGAATCTTCTTCGTCGTCTTAGATGTTTTTCATCAAACAACAAAAAAAATCACAGCCCTTGCGATCAAGTATTTTTGCCATAAAACACACTACGTGTAGATTGGTGATGTTTCAAACTGACGCATTTCATATATATTTTATATTGAAGAATTTAGCTTATATTATGATTCATCCTTAAATAACCAACAAACAAACAAAAAAATTAATTACAAAAATACGGAGGTTTTTTTTTTTAATTATGTTATTTTTTCATGTGAGTTGATGACATTTATACGTTGTTGCCGATTTATTACATCTAACTGTCGCCGACAAGTTTTATGTAATAGCTTTATGTATTCTGACGGCTAGTCAAACAACGCACATGCACGAGTTTTTGGCTTATAGCAATACTTTTGGTCAGCGACAATTTTACATGGGTTACTTGTTCACCTATACATATTGTCAACTTGTGAATGTGAAAGGCGATGAGAAAGAACTAATTTACCTCATGTTTGATCGTGACCATTACCTTTATTACATCTATATAGAGAATGCGACTATGTTGAATATGTGAACTCTGGACAAAATTGAAGTCGTAAGCTCCAACTATTTGCATTTTTTCTCATTATGTTAAAAATATAAAGTTTATTGGACGAAATAAATCACTGTTTGTTTTTCCCAACATTTTATTTCCGCAATATATTTCTTTTAATAAAATTCCGTAATTCCTTTTTTAACAAAGCGTAATAATTTTTTTAATACAAAAGATAAAGATAAAATGATAAAAATAAAAATAAAAGGCCTACTCTTCCTTTCTCTATCTTTTTTATCCTTATTTTAAATATACTCTTAAAATTTGATTTGCTTTAAATTTCAATTTTATGGATTTTATGTGTATTTAGCTAACTGAAACACTCGTTTTGTACTATCGGATTTTACTTTATAAAATAGAACCTCTCTATACGGATCTTGCACCGTCAAAAACTGAGAAAGAATAAATCTAAAAATGTCCATTTCCAAATGGTTATTGCCTGTTACTCTGAATGCTGCATCGAACAGAATTAGAATTTATCTTCAAAGAGCAAATCTTGATTATGTAGTAGAGATAGTATTTATTCAATGTAACCGCATTCAGTCTCAAACATCGTCTCGATAGGTTCTGGGAATGGGAGCGTCCCTTTTTTACAAACAGTGCCGGGAGCTCGGCGAATATTCGGCGGATAGCGGCGATCAGGCTGGTTTAGTGTTGTGGGAGGTAATTTTGCTGAGTTGCTCGATGTATGACTAAAAGATGCAGTCACGCCAATTCATGTAAAAGATGAGTGGACCACTGAGGGAAGAGTACAAAATCGTAGCACTAGTGAAGCCAAACCTTTGAACTTGTGCGTCGGCGCCAAATATTGCCGTATTTCCCAAAGTCTACAAGCGGCCATCCTATTGCATTAATGGGATCATCACACGCATCATCATCAGGGTATACATTGGTGTTTATTACAAGACAAATTCGAAGATGTGAGGTAGAATTATATGGTTGTTGCTTGAAATTTCACCAAAGACAATAACCGTGCCCGAAAACTTTATTTTCTTACGCTATAAACGCCCCCGTTATTCGTGGCAATCCAGCGATTCAACCTGAGGGTGTTGGCAATAGTCTAATTGTCATAATTTGGATCAGTAGAAAGTACGAGTTGTACAGCGGCGCATATCTGATCTCGCTCGTAGAACTGTGTCATTTTTAGACATGAGAGAAGAGTTCTATTGCTTTTAGAATGTATACACAACTAACACTGGCTAACTAGTGTATGGTTAGCAACAAAAAAGAAAACTGATTTTCATCTAGCACAAATAGAATCATGCCGTCTTTTATATGGCGCCAATTTTATCATTATTCCTGTATTGAGGGTCTCCAAACATTTACTGAAGTGTAAGAAAACCTTTGTTATTTTACTATTGATGGGTTTTTATTCTCTATTTCAGATATTTTAAAGAGAGTAGTTGGCAAATAACTTATGGATATGTATAGGATTGAACAAGGAAGGGGTCTATAGTTTTTACTCAGAGCTTGTCGACGACATTTTCATGTAAAATATAACCCAAGTCATAAAATAATTCGAAACATTGTGCGCATATCTGAAGATCAAGGAGTTGATTTTCTGCGAGCGAGTAGATCTCGAAACGTCATCACAAATAAAAATAGGAAAAAAAGTACGAGAGAGCGTGGAGCAACCGCCTGGAACATCGATTCGACGATGTTCCAAAAAATTGGGATATGACAGAACACACTACACAATATTTTGCACGGTTTAAAACACGCTCCTTATAAAGGGTAACTGTATCAACACTTAAAGGTGATATTACAAACAAGAGTTGAAATGCAGATACGTGTCCGAAATGACTCCAATTTTCTGCAAAATTGATTAGGTCAGATTAAGTGAATTTTCATTTAGAAGTATTCGTTAGCAAACAAAATTACATGCTCTAGGGCTCTTAAAATCTAAGGGTGATTACTCAAAAGCAATTGCATCGCATAAAGTGCACTGTATGGAGTGCAGTAACGGAGGCGAACATTATTGGACCTTTCTTTTTTTTTAAATCAATGCTGTCACTGTTGCTGGATAGAGAAACTGGAGGGTGATAATAGACTTCATTCGCTCATGAATTCAAAATAGGTCCGGATTCTGGTTTCAGCAGACACCATGGAGCTTCTCAGACAATGCATTTGCGACACCATTATCTCTCGCTATGGCAATGCTAAATGATCACCATGTTCCCCAGACGTGACTACCCCCGACACTTTTCTTGTTGGAATATCCTAAAGAAAGAATGTATGTTAACTTGCCTCAAATACTGCAAGCATTGAAGGAAAATATCAGGAATCAATAAGGAAGTTAAATAAACATCCAGAGATTCTGCAATTTGTTATGAATAACGTTTTGGAAAGATCTCAAATATGCAAAGCTGAAAATGGGAAATATTAAAATGCAATATTTTTCATGAATAAAGAGTGTTCAAATTTTGCATAAAACATATTAATGCCTTAGCCAGATTGTGTTTCAATTATAAAACAGTATCCTCTAAATAAAGAATCTATTTAAGTTCAACACCCTTCAGTACTATTTGGACACCCTGTGTATATATTATATCCAATCTGTGAGCACATAAAATGTTAAGTCACTTTAAATCGGCATTTCAATAGCAAAAAAGACAGAAAATTGTTGATCCAAATGCCATCAGTTTAAAATACTGGTCATTCACAGTATATATAGGCACATGTATACATTCAAAACTAAAATGCCGTGTATTTAGACGTATAAGGCGACGATACGATCAGATAAGGTACAATATTGGGGAAGATTTTAATAAATTTATCAAATATTGGTTGTATCATACGACTTTTAAATAACGAAACACTCTTTGTTTTGCCTAGGCTAGAGATTGCAACAACCGGTATCTTATGAACTATTCGTTTTTAAATTCAAAATTAAGGGTCGCCTTATACGCCGATATATATATATATATATATATATATATATATATATATATATATATATATATATATATATATATATATATATATATATGAGGATAGATTAGGATATATTAAGATCAATAGATGGATAGAGGATTGGAAAGAAAGCTGCCGTATAATGCGGCGTATAAAACGACCCTTAGTTACAAAATTATCTTTAAATCCAATATTTCATGATGTATATATATCAAAGACTGGACCTATGATCTCTTGGAAAAATAAAAAGCAACAAATTGTTGGACTTTCTACTTGTGAAGCAGAATATGTGGCTCTTATTCATTCCGCACAGGAGGCATTTTTCTGAACACCCTTCTAAAATCTATTTTAAAACTAGATCTAAGTAAAAAACCTATAGTAATTCATAGTGATAATCAGAGCAGTATCTTATTAGCAAATAATATTATGATTCATCAAAGGTCGAAGCATATTGATATCAGATATAATTTTATAAGGGATGAAATCAGAAAAAAATCTATTACTCTTACTTATGTTACGTCTGAGAATAATATAGCCGACATTTTCACTAAACCTATAAAAATAATAAAATTAAGACATCTTATAACCGAACTTTTTGGAATATAATTATGAAGAAATCTCTTTTCAGAAACCCAACAGCAGAAGCATGAACAGTTAAAATCACACACACAAATAAAATTGTAAATTGTCCCGGGCGCGACGTTAAACTGCGACCATTTCTACCTTACTAACCAAATTAACCAATTAATACCTAACATAATGTTTCCAGTTTTTGTTACAATAAATAAATATATATATATATATATATATATATATATATATATATATATATATATAAATATTGCAATTAAGCTACACAGAATATGCGCGTTCATCCACGCTAGGATTCATCAGGCTTATGCGGGGATTTTCTGATTGTTTCGCTTTTTTATATTCGCACCTTCTATTGTGTTTTTAGTTAGCCAATCAGCTTTGTAGTCTTGCCCGCACCCTTCCTAATAAACCAATGTGCAGGCACTTACAGGACAAAGGGCCAGTTGAGTTCCGGTTGACCCCTTCCTTTGTGTGTGCTATTTTGGCGGGGAGCGTAGATGTCTAGATATGCGTATATATATATATATATATATATATATATATATATATATGTGTGTGTGTGTGTGTGTGTGTTTGTTTTTCTGTATCCATCTACATATATTCTCTCTCCTCTCTCTCTCTCTCTCTCTATATATATATATATATATATATATATACATATATATATATGCATATATATATATATATATATGTGTGTGTGTGTGCGTGTGTGTGCATACATATAATTATATAGAGTTTTTCTAGTAATCTTTATTCTTAACTATTAGCATGAGATATAATTGGATGTGAATCCATGCTTTGTTTTCTGATTTTTTATAGGTTATTGTATTTTAAAGAGATAGACGTGTGTGAAATTTTCCAGACACAATGCCTTACAAGATTATACATAAATAGACGATTAAAAACAAATGGGAATGTTAAAAGTATACTTCACAAACCAGTATTGATATGTTTCTTTGTTTAGTAAATCCCTTTAAAAAGATTAGAAGACGTCACACACTCTCTGCAATATATTACATTATAATGCTACTTATAATTCGGATTTTAATTTTAGACCTACCAAATGCCATACTTTAAGAAAAATGCTGGTCATATGGAAACACTCCTTTTTATAAATCTTTTTTTTTTCTCTTATAATACGTTTATGTCTGGTTGTAAATAAGTCTTCAATATCTATTCATTACTGTTGTCGGATAATTTCGTCTAGGTCCCGCGTTTTTCTGCTCAATTAAGTGCCTCCTCCATTTACTCCAATACGATGGCGGTGATCTCTCTTTCTTTGGTAATAATCTGCTCTAAACTTAGACCTTGACAACGCTATTAACCGTATTTATATCTATTGTTGTTAACGAAGTCCTCTCGCCTTTCATTCTGGTCCTCGTTTCACCATCGGAAGTTTTAATTTCCTTTTTCATTCAGCACAATCAATCAACCAAGCTCGTTCTGTTCGGCGACACCATTACGCTGTACGTCGTATTCTGGTCACTGTACATCTGCAGGAATGGCATCCGCCATATTGTTTTCCATTCAAAACCGTCGTGTTATTTCGTAGGCTGGTTTGTTATTGCTTCAGTCTGCTGCGATATTTAAGCTTGTAAAACTATTTACTTTGGTTCATTGGATTGTTCTGGCTTTTTCTTAGCAATTGTTCTTTTGTTCGCTTCAGAATTCGAGATTCTCGCCGCTGTCTGTGTTACATTAAGTCTTTTATTTAATATATTAAAATCTTACTCGTGCCTAATGTTTTCGTTACTTGGTGTAGTTGTCTTATTTAACACAACTTTTTTTCCATTTATATTCTTACTAGGGGGCTACCTGGCGTTGCTCGGAATCGTATAAATAATGAGAAAATTTAAGTTGATTTTGAACATATTTGTTATTCTTCGGATAAAGGATTTTTAATGTATATGTATCATTAGTTTTTCGAGCAAAAAAATAATTACCTACACTAGGACGGGTATTACACGTATCCAACAATTGTACCTTATCTACGATAAGTAATTTGCACCATATATATATGAAAGAATGTTTTTCTTTTTCTGTTGCATTTTTAGTATTTTTCTCATTTGTCTTCATTCCTTCACTGTTTTGTCTTATTTTCTGTCAAATCTATTTTGTTTCATCTGATATTTATTCGATTTTTCATTATTTTAGTCGCCTCCAAGCGATTCGATAAGTCATTCCGTCGGTCGGTCGGTCGGTCCGTAAAACAGACCTTTGACCTTAACCAAAAAGTTTGGTTAAGGTCAAAGGTCTGTTGTTAATAGATGCTGTTCTTAGCTTTTAAAATTTTTCTCTTCCCTTTGGCAAAGATCAAAGTGTAGTATCTGTTCCGGCAACCCTTCATACCAATTGCAACTATCCAGCCCCCCCTACTCCCCGGGGAGTTGGTCCCCATTTCCCCTTTATTCCTCACATTAAAAATCGGCCTTGTGCCTAATTTGCTCGGTGGGGGAGCAAATAAATACCAACCTTTTCTTGGCCTTTTGGGCAAGATCAAAGTGTAGTATCTTCTCTTACTACATGCTATAATTATATTTGTAACTTTGTGATATAAAGTGGGGGATCACTTTTCTGTATTAATTTAATGTAAAATGATCACCCACTTTACAGCAAGTCAGTCTGAAAGCCATTCAATTCATTCTACAGATCATTCAAGTTGTTTTTGAAGGATTCCAGTTACTTTTAAGCATTTAAGTCATTCTTAAAATCATTCAATTCATCATTAAGTTCATTAAAGTCATTCTAAGTCATTTACTATTTATTTATTTATTGAAGTCATTTCAGCTCGTTTTCCGGTCATGTTAGTTAATCTTTTAGAATGTCATGCCAATCCTACAGTCACGCATTCATTCATTACACGAGAGCACGCGACTAATGGCTATCGGCCTTGTTTTAATTATTTTCTTAATTTTTCTGTTTACTTGCATCATGTTTTCATAATTTTCCATATATTTCCTTCTTTCTTTAATTAGTGAATTTTACCTGTTTAGTTAGCGATTATTTTACTTATGATATTTCCTCTATCCCTAATTATATCATTGATTTTATTAAATATTTTGTGATTGCTTTCTACATTTTATCACTCTCTGAGTCTCAATATTAATTCTTGTTTTTACATGTTTTCTTTCATAACACTTTTATCGTTTCTATTTTATTTTTAACCAGAGTTAATCACCTTTCGTCTGATGTAAGACATTCCGTTGTAAAATAATTGTGACAAAGTTTGAAGAGATGCTATTATTTCTGTGCATTCAGAAGAACATTAGATGAATGTGGGCGCATTCGAAATAATCGTATTTCTGTTGATCGCTACGATCCTTACATGAATGTATGTACTATGAAGCTGTGTTAGTTAGATGTCGTTTTTGGTAGTAGATAAAAAAACTCCCAGAAGCAAGCATAAACATCCACGGCGCTCCTCATGTGTAGAATTGCTTTCGGAATAAGCACCCATGTGCGAAACGGTTTTCGGAATAAACACCCCCTAATCTCCATATGTGAAGAACGGTTTTCGGAATAAACTGCTGCATCATCTCCATGTAAAAAAAAACGGTTTTCAGAATAAACACCTCTAACTTCGCTAAGTTAAGAACAGCTTCAGTAATAAACACGCTTTTTTCGGGAAGGGAGCGAAATATTTGCTTTGTCGGTTGCTTCAGTTTGACGCATGAGCTTTACAAACTAATACGTTGTGAAAACAAAATGGCTGCGAGTGATTACATTAGCTTTTGCGTTAGATATTGTATGCTTTCATAAGTAAACGACTTATAAGTCTCAAATTTAACTGTGGTATTCGTTTTCATCTTACCCGACAACTTATGAAAGTTTACATTTACAATCCAAAAATCGCCACGAGATTGAAATCAACCAATGAACAGTTGATACTAAAGTAATCATTCAAACATAAAAATAGTTATCTCGCCCATTATTTTTACACAATTTGAATTTTCTCAAAACAGTGATTTTATAAAGTTTATGCCCATCCACCGCAAGCCGGTAGAAGTTCCAAGCGGCAGTTTCCAAGTCATTTTAATTTACAAGTATAATTCTACTCTTTTTACATCGTAATCTAAAATATACGTTCACCTGAACTTTACATTATTAATATTTAAGTATGACATCACTGTAAATTACACTAAGAATGGTGTAAAAGAAAGATAAGTCTAATAAAAACTGATAGTCTGCAATACGTGATTTATCTATAAAAAATGCTGATATCCTTGGGGAGCGAACGTTTGATTCGGTTTCGAAACGCTCCTTTCAATTTAAAATAAGATATAAATATCCGGCACTCCTGCAATACTGCGTGGTTACCCCCGTTTTAGTTTTCAGTTTAGAGAATATTATCATGAAGATACATATATTTTATTATTGTCAGTCGGCAGCACTTTTCTCAAATCACGCCTATTTCATTGGCAGTGCTTCAATAACATTGAATATAGATTTTCAATTGCACAATTTACCAAGTACTCAAACGATTAAATTCAATTAGTTACATTATGCTATTGATATGATCAATTATAATCTTTTGCAAGAGTTATTAATCCATTAATTTTATTATTAATGAAGATCATAAACTGATAATGAAGTAAGAAGCTTCAGTTACATTGATAAGAAATTGTGAAATACTACACGGTTAGCAATAAAAAACTTATGTTTTAGAAGATATTATATCAACTGAAAATATTCAATGTGAAATTCTGCATTCATTTTTACATGCAATTTCAGTTCAAAGTTTTACAACTCCCAATGAAATTATTTTTGCCATGTCTAAAAATAAAGCTTAAAGACAAAACCTTAAAACTGTTAAACTTAATATTCAGACAACTTGATTTTCTCATGGTCAGCCATGACAGTCATATGTTGGTTTTTCATGTATTGGAAGTCCTGAAAAACTATACATAAACACACGTGTTAGCAGTCACCCCCAAATTTTTGTTTATGTAAGAGTTCCTCAAAATATATACTACAATTAGATTAACCAGTGTTAAGATGTGCACGGTTGTAAACTAAATTTTAATAGTTTGATTAACAGAATAGATTAATTACATCTTTATATATATTGTACATTAAATAGTTAAAACAAAA
Organism: Euprymna scolopes; assembly: GCF_053919585.1. Lineage (NCBI taxonomy): Eukaryota > Metazoa > Mollusca > Cephalopoda > Sepiida > Sepiolidae > Euprymna > Euprymna scolopes. The sequence continues at coordinate 73,517,892 of NC_136503.1, forward strand.
TGTGGTGTAACAGGTTTCTGATCTGCACTATGATATAAAACATTAATGCCAATTCGTACATCATAGTTTGAAATGAAGAAAAACTAAAAGATAAAGAGTAAACTAGCTAAGAGGATTAGGCCTACTTGCAAGACCTCTATCAAATAAAACACGCCTACTGCTCCTGCATTATACGGGGTGTGGAAAAAAACATTATGAATCAATGATTAGTTAATCAATAAGTAAATTTTGTACGAGAACGGAATATTCAAATATATCAAATACAACTTGGTAACGCTGTGTACATAGGCTAGTATCTATCTCTCTATCTATATCCATCTATCTATCTATATATCTATATATCTATGTATATATATATATATATATATATATATATATATATATATATATAGGTTGTTTCATCTTTAATATAAACAAGTGAAGCTGAAATCGTAGTAATTCAGGCTGGAGCTACTCCATGCACTCTACCCGGCCTTTACAACATTCTAAAGTGGCTTCGAAACCTAGTAGGCAATGCCGTTTTCTTTTCCATGCAACCTCTTTCTCACAGAGAAGACGCGATGAGTCTGTCTCTGCTCTATCGTTATAGCTATGGAAAGTGTCTGCTTGAGCTTCAATTTGTTCCCACCTTTGCCAAACAAAAAAAAACTCGTATAACAACTATCACTTCCAACAAAAATCCCCCACTCTTCATCTGTGTGTATGTCTTAACGCAAATCCCATGAACAAAGCTTATTTTCTAGACCTGCTAAGCTGTGAAACTCTTCAGCTGATTAGCTTCCCAACTGACTCCAATCTGATCGTCTTCAAGTCCAATGTAAACAAGTTCTTGGTCAGCTTTCTGCTTAAATAGTGAAATGGTGGTCAATTTCTATCTCTATTATTAGTGATGTTCAAATGCTTTCGAATTTTCATCAATATTATTACAAGAGCATTACACTGTTACCCAGGTAAATTATCTACACCAAATTACCCTTAGGGTCGAGTGGCATTCTGGCGTTGTTAAGTAATGACTCCCTTGTAAATATGTCTAGATTGAAATCTAAGTTTGTAATATTGACACCTTTATATGGTTTCTCAAACAAACACAAGAATAAGATTATATTTTCGATTGTTGCATTCATTATTAGCTAACTATTATTGCTCTGATATTATTTATTTATTTATTTAATCACACAAAACACGTAGGCACGTATCTGTCTTTAAGAACATGGACCTTTATATTACTTGACCTCAAAAGGTGATCAAACTCTCAATACGTTTTCCAGTTCTCTAATAGCAGTGCATATTGTAAAGTCTTAGCTTCAGATAATTTGACATGCCATTTCGGCTCAATACCTTTTCTTTTAGTAATCTGGAATATGCTTTCGCCTTCAATAGCAATCTTTATAAATATAATACCATCCATTCCCAATCATGGTTCACCCTTTTATATATTACTAGGAGGGGTACCCAGGGTCACCCAGATGTGGAGAGGCGATGTAGTAAGAAACTCCAGAGTGTTAAAATATTGGTAGTAGCGGGGGGTGTTGAGGCATTAGGCAGTCCGGGTAGAGAATATTAAAAAAAAGTGGTAGTCGGCGGACAGGCTCGAACTCGTAACGCGAAGGAGGAAAATAAGGTGCAAAACACTAACAACTTAGCGGATGCATCCACCGCGAAACTGAAAGCCGTTAGCGTTCAAATTAAGTGTAGTTGTTACGTAATTCTTATTTTAGAAGGGGACTGATGTTATTTGTTGTTGTTTATATTTGTGAGAGTCTTAGTGAAAGATTAGAGTCTTAGGATGTTCATGTGTTGAGTGTTCATATGTCTTAAGATGTTCATCTTGTAAACAGGTATATATAAAGAGAGAGACAGTTCTGTATATATATATATATATATATATATATATATATATATATATATATATATATATATAATAGACAGGTACATGTTACTACGAGAGAACCAATTCACCCAGAGGAGATTTATGAATATCTTGATAGATAGACCGAGAGATAGTGCGTTTGATATTTACGTTTTGACAGTTGTGCATATAATATAAACACGTTACCTTTCTCGTTGTAGTGATGGCCACAGAAGACGCAGATACACAAAGATGATGACGTCCTTTATTCATGACCCGTCCATGATTTCGCGTGAGCAATTAAAAGTTTCTTTACATGGTTATTTCTAAAACCTTCTCAATTCTAGAGGGTGTCTTGATTCTAACGGAGAATCGGCCTTACCCTCTCTGCTCCTCTGATCTGACTGATCTCACTCCGTATAACTTCGAACTCTATCCTATATTGAGAACTCATCACGTAATCGCATGATTAAACATGTGCTCATAAAGCACGTTAGACACATGCGTCACGTTGCCAAACTTTACATTACCCCGAGTTCAGTAACCTATTTTTCAAATAACATTTTTAAAAAATATGTTTACAATTCCAATTGACGATTAAATTCCTTATTTAAATTTTCACAGAAACAAATTTCATTATTACATTCCTTTTCCATATACAGATATGTAAGCTAAACAATTGCAATTCCTTATTTCAATAACATGCTGTATTTGTTTTAACTTATGATTGGAATTTTCAATTCCAAATCTAGCTTCGCAAGTTCGAACCCTTGACTATCCTATTTCATATTTACATTTAACTAAGTCCCTAGTTGTTACTTACATGAAAAGGGGTCAGTCCTTTATCATGTAACATAGCCAATCCAATCGACATGATGACTTGCGAAAATGTCGATGAAAACAGCTACCTCTTCCCCTAGAAAACTGCCCAGTTGAGGGTTAATGAATCAATGTTTTTTTTTGCCAATTTTCGATATTTGTCATCCAAGAGACTGAGCATTAATACGATAAAACACACACCCATATTATCTCTTTTAATTATTAGGTTATGATTTTTCCCCGGTATGTTAGTTGAAAGCAATTTTTTAAACAAATACTGAGTCCTGGAATCCTTTGCGGTGTAAAGAACACTTTTTCACATAATCGGTTATTTTTATAAACCAAAACATGTTCGATTATTTCTCATGTTTTATCTTAATAATCTCCGTGATTTAACTTCGAAATAATATTAAAAAAACGGCCACGTTATAATACTACTCAGAATATTACCACGGTTAATAAGACTTGTTTCACCTGCTCCAGGCAATTTTATTAGTTAGTAAAATTTATCCTCACTTTTTCTATAATGACACTTTCAACAACGCACAGATATTTCTCACTTTCATTTCACACGCTCATCATACCTGTGCTTTCAATCCCGACAGACATCAGGCGAACAAAGATAGTCAATACATCGCAAAATAAAAACAACAATTTATGAAATCAATTGAAGTGACCAACATTCTATAAACAACACGATGATAGATATACGGTCCACAATTGAATCATTGTTGTACATCAATAAGACGTTGCTTACTGTGATACTGAACTTGATCTTCATAATAAAATACTGTTGTATTTCTTTTCTTTATCGCACTGTCTGGAAAGGTTGAAGAGAAAAAACCTGTCGATGCGTTTGTTGGAACAATAGGTTTCTATCGATGGCGTAATGCTCTTACAGACATATTTGTCATTCATATTGTTTGTATACTAAAGGTCATCGTAAGAAAAAAGAACGTTTAGGCGCGTAAATGTTCTGCTATTTTAGTCTAGTCTATACACATGAGTTATTTAAATTCGTTTATCTACACGAAACAAAATAAAGATTCTTAATACATTCTTCGCATGAGTAATATTTCTTCTTATCTATTTATACGTCCGGGTCTTTTAAATCGTTTAATTGTTATGTACTTTCATTTTTTAGGATAACTAACTTTACCAAGAATTCTTCATACGTTTTTGGTTTTGGTTTCCATGATAATTAATGGCACTCCAGTAATCTATTTTTTTATAAATAATTTAATCAAGAATTTATTATAAGATTTGTTTCGGTTTCGATTATAACTGATGGAACTCCAGCAATCTACTTTTTAATAAAGAATTTTATCAAGAATGTTTCATAAGTTTCATCACGGTGTTGATTATAATTGAAGGAACACAAGTTATATATATATATATATATATATATATATATATATATATATATATATATATATATATATGTGTGTGTGTGTGTGTTTATTTGGTATTGCTTTAAGCTAATGCAAACAAGTCATAGGACTATATATATATATATATATATATATATATATATATATATATATATATATTGGAATTGCAAGTTAGTAATATATAAAACTCGAACAGTAACTCTATAATTATGTATACGAAATCGTGAAGAATTAAAATATCATATTTAAGCGTACTTTACGACTGGGTTTTGCCGGGCGTCCGTGGTAGCTTAGATAAATACTTTTGCAGCTTTAACAAAAGACTCACGATAATATCAAAGGGCTTTTATTTACACGAACATCTACATAATGCCGACATCAATATATTTCATATGAATGAGTGGAATTTCCACAGTTCCTGCCAGTATATTTATAATGTTATTAGTTCTTGCTTTTTTACATGATATATGTATTATATTTCTACATTATGGGATGAGTGTTGATTATTCGATTCTTTTTTTTTTTTTTGGCACTTTGAACTACCGTTCTTATTTTGAACATTATTTTCGTAACTTCTCGGTCGGTATACCCATTGACCTTTTGCAGGTGTAACTTATCAAACGAAGAAATCTTTTCTTAGCTAATTTCCATTGCATTATCGATAATACATTACTTTTTTCTTCGTGTTTTCTTCTATTTGTTTACGCATTTCACTATATTAGTTTTACTATTTTCTTTCCATCTGCATTAAACTTGTATTTTTATATATTCATTTTATTCTTATATTTAAATTTTTTGTCTTAGTATATTTTACTATTTAAATGTATCACCGTGCTATTTAATCACATATTAAATTTCTTTAAGTTTACTTTAAATTGCTACAGTTTTTTTTTTACTAATTCTTACTATTTTTTACTTACTATTTTATAAGGTATCTATGCTTCCGAAGAGATAATCATTTACGAATTGAAGAAAATGTCAGATACTTTTATGTCGTTACGACATTGTATGCCCAAACATCCTCAAATATAACGGACACTTTTGAGAGGATTATTTTTTTAATAATTGCAATATTTATAATATTTTTTTGTTTCATTAGTTTATAATTTTGTAGTGGAAAAATACTGCAAATTAATGTTTGATTCGGATGGATACACGTTTTTTTAGGTGAATTTATGTATTATTTATGTTATGGATAAATTATTTGGCATGTTGTATTTATGAGTTAGCTAAACTATTAGGTAAAGTAATTTTTAGTTTTCGGCCCTTGAAAAGAAAGTATGATTGCAATACAGTCAGTAATATAAACTTACGACTTGCAAATTATATATTTAAATAATTGCTAAATATACACGTATTGACACAGTATAAAAACCATGATTACGCTTAATTTTAGTAATGTAGAGCAAAAAACACATTAAAATGAGGAAACAACATTAAAAGCAATAATAAATAATCGCATATTTTTATGGTTATCTGGAATAGTTATTTTTTACGAAGAAATACAAAGAAAACGCTTATACTTTGAGGAGACCATGTTAGAAATGTGTACACTTTATAATTTCTCATGCATTTTTCTGTGTTTTTTTTTAACAGAAGTCACTATTTAGGGATTAGTTTTGTGATAATAGGTATATTCTATTATTATATATCAAATGTTACGTCATGTTCACAATTTTAAATATAAGAAAATCTGCAATTTGTGTATAGAATACTACATATATTTATTGTATATGGAAATAAGCAGAGTAAATACACTAATACATGATTTCATTTTAATATGATATTAGTATTATGACCTTAAACTATATCCGATGGTGACGCCACAGCTTTCGGGCTTTGGTGAGTCTGAAGCCACCCATTAATTGCCATTGCATCCAGGCCCACTCTTACCCGGAGTGCTAGTATCTGTAAAGGTCCCAACTATGGTTTAAATAGAAATTAACTTGAAAAAAAAGTATATTCTATTAAAGAAATTTTCTTCAAAATCACTGGATTAGGCATTAAATAAATCGAAAAGGGATGATGTGCCGTAAAACAACCAATCAACCAACCAACCAACCAATCAACCAACCAACCAACCAAAAATGTCATAGCCCTAGTAATAATATATGGCAATGAATATTTTAAATGCAATAATATATCGCTGTTAGGATTCTCAGGCGCAATTACTATGAACGAACAAAGAAATGTAGAGGTTCCAGTTTCGGTCGGTCTAATCTGGAGGACAGGGTATGGTTCAGGGTCGCGTATTTATGTTGGAAAGACTGAGAATTAGGGGGAAAATGCTCTCCAACCCTCTACCACTTAAAACGAGGCAAATTACTGTAGTAACCTGAACGTTACTATGTAAACATGAAAATGATATTGAAAAAAAGAAACACTATCAAAAAGGTTATATAGTTTATATTAAAAACAATATAAACAGAACAGTGTGAAACATTGTAAAACTTTTTAAATTTTAATTTTAGACAAGAGTAACAGAAATTTTAATTATTTTAAAAGGAATATTGCTCGAACCAAGCAAGTTAAATTTGTTACTTATTTGAATTTAAATTTATTTTAAAGTATTTAAAGTGCACACAAGTATCTTTCCAAATATACACATTAAAGCAAATTACAATTGTATTTTATTGTGTAACCTATTTGCATTTAAAAATAAAAAAGAACACATTTAATAATAGTTATTACACGTGCAAGGCTTCATACGGAAAATGTGAAACAATAAACACCCCCTATAAAAATTGAAATACTCTTTCGAGCGCAAAAAATAAATAATATACCCGCATTAGCCAGGTTCGAACATGTAACGCTAAGAGAAAAACGCAGTGAATAAAAGGGAAACATATTAGTCGCCCTGTCCTCAGTGAAGTTCCAAGGTTACGCGGCTTCGCAATAACGGCTTTAAAACGTATCGGTAGGCGTGAATGGTCTTGCGACTCAAATAAATTAAGTACACAAGTTTAGCACGATTGACGACGACGTTCACTCCCTCAATCACTCCCCTTTTTTTCCTCACCGTTTCCCTCTCGATCTATACACCTCTCTCTCTCTTTATATTTCTTTAACTGTCCCTTCCCCACTCTATTACTCTATCTTTATCGCTCTCCCTTACTCACTCTATCTCTCTGTTTCTCTGTCTCCACCCTCTCTCTCTCTCTCTTTCTCTCTCTCTCTCTCTATATATATATATATACAGAATGAATACCAAAAATCTATATTCCAAAGTTCATGATGTAGACAATCTTACTATTTTTCCTTCAATTCAGTCAAAATTTACAATTCTTGACAGTATCTGTTTCGTAGCACAACATCCAAAACTTTATTTTATCAATCAGTGAATCTATTTTGCCCATGACTCATTGGATGGAATAGCAACAATCAATCCATCAAAAGGAAATAAAATGCGTTTTGACATGATTAAACATCCGAAAATTGGGAGAGAAGCTGTAAATACCTAATAATATGTTTACATCACGCCAATTTAAAAAATATATATATTGCTCTTTAATTACATTGAGTTCCTTAAATAAGGATTGGTATATATTATATAGAAATAAAGTATATTTGAAAATATATTTGCATATAAATATATATATATATATATATATATATATATATATATATTTGTTTCCAGAGTCTCTTGTATGCTGTTCTGTATAACCACAAAGTTCCTGCTTACATGCTTGTTAGTTAATGACGAAAAATATACTAACAACTATATAGTAAACGCAGTATTATATTAAGAAAACACTTGATATGATTAAGGTAATAATAATTGCCGGTTGTAGAGAAAACAGGAATGTTTGTTAGGGTCCAGCGTGTGTGTTTAGTTAAGAAGATGCGTATTCACGGATAAGCGCTTTTATAACTAACGGCCAATGAGAATTTCCGGAACTGAATGTGGGAGAACTTATTATTTTTGTTACTGGAAAGGAAAGGTAACGGCAGTGCATTATTGTTTGAGCCAGTTACGAAGGTAGAGAGGGCGATATATTTATAATAGATGTAATATTTCCTGGCGTTTACTGATGTAGATATGAGGACTTAAGATTTAAAAAAAGAATAGTCGTAAGTACTTCCTCTAAAAATGGTGGTGATCGTGATGATAATTCTCCTAGGATGTGATGTAGACTTTTTTTATCATGAATAAATGCGTATAAAACGGCGTTCTTATGTTACATAAGGTGGTAGTCAGTAGTTTAGACATCATAAATTTGTATGTGACATCTGTTATTGCAAACCTCTGCTAAGTTGGTCCAGATTGGAATTTCTTCAATGAAAATATTATATACGAAGATATTACACTCAGTATATCTGTCTGTCTGTTCCAAATTTTCTTGTAAACTACTGGGCGGATTTATGGTATTCATTCGATACACAATTACATATTAATAGGCGTTAGTTAAAATTCCGAATTTACACTCGCTATTCGGCAATCATTTTATCAATCTGACTGCTGATGTGTAAGGACCTTTGCTATTATAAGGTGTAGCGAACTTACTATTATGGTATCCTCTAAATCCATAGTAAGGGGGGATATAAGAATACAAATAAAATACAAGAATTCGCACAATTTTTATTCTATAAAAAAATTGGCATAAATAACGCGTCGTAAGTAAAGGACTATCATATTCGCATGTTTCAACGGAGTAAACCAACTAGTTTCTTTATACTTGCCTATATTGCAAACATTTTAAACAAAAGAACTAACTTGTCTATAAAGAATCGTCCGAATATTCTTGCTTTTAAGTCCATTTGTTTGTATATATGCGACATTACAAATAGCGGTATCGATTTTACAAAATTACATTAACATCAAACGAATCGTTATGGTCAAGCCAATCGTTATGAACCAACTTACCGAACCACTGTATGCTCAACAGTTTAGAAATTTTGCGTCGATCTCATCATTGTCTGATATAAATTGGCTACTTAAACTTAATCGGAATTCCTCCTCGAACTATGCTAGCCATTATATGCAGTATTAAACACTCATCTTATCCTCCTCATCCAGCAGTCAAAGCTATTACTGATCTTGCACAAAACAAAATGTCATAGTTTTTAATTACCTCTCGGACGTGGTCAGATTTTCATATTTGAGGAAACCTCCTTAAACCATCGAGGTAATCGACGTACGAACATTAAATGTTGTAAAATTATAATTATATAATAACTGACGTACCTGCCAACGATAGAATTTTTAAAATGGCTTCTGTACATGGATTCATATGAAAAATGAATACATTTTTTTAATTCCTTATAAAGTAATCCATCATATATATAAAAGAAAAACTTTGCTATGTTGACAGATATCGGCTATAAAATATCTTAAAGCTTTTGGTATATTTAGATTCAATAAGTTATATATTATATATATAGTATATATTACATTAATTTTGTTTGAATTTCGAACTTTGATTCTGAGCCTATGGCTGAAGTTAGAGTTAACATATGTAAGATAAGGCTAAGATGATTGATTGCAACTTATTTCAATTTATCATCTTCACGGATTCCAGTTAGAAAATATCTACCCAATTTTATCTAAATAAAAGCAAACAAAAAACAATTGGCGCTTATAAGAATTGAATCCTTAAATATGGCTAATTGTAATTGAATTGGAAACCTCCCAACATATCTAATCAATAATCTTACAAACTGCATATGTTTAACTTTTTAACCTACAGAGTGAAACAATAAAATTGTCGGCATGGAAAATACGACATGATTTTATTTCCGTTTGATAACCACCGGTTTTCATTTTTTTTATGTTGCAGACCATCGACTAGTTGGCCAGGAACCTTCTATAATGTTTGAATGTGACACAATGTTTATCGAGCGAGATCGGAGATACTCCGCTGTACAACACATGTTCTCTATCGATCATATTTATGATAACAGGACGATTGCCAGAACCTTCAAAATACATGGCTCGATTACCACGGATAACAGGGGCGTGTCCAGAATGATGAAAGTAAAGTTTCTTGCGACGGTTATGGTGTTTTATGCGGTTTCAAGTGAGGGCCACATCAGGCCATCTCACATTTTTGAAGTCGGCTTGAAAGTGAACACCAAAGTGTTCCTGCAGACGCTAAAGTGTTGTTATCCAGACTCTGTTTATGACAACAGGACTCGGCGCCAGCCTACAAGTCCAAGAAGACCCAGGCTTCACTTCAGAAGGAGTACTACGACTTCGTACACTTCTCTGTGTGTCCCTCTTCCCCAAACCTGCGCCCACTGGACTACTTCCTTTAGTTATACGTCAAGGACATCACCAACACGACCTTCTACAACACTGAAGCCAGCCTGATCTCCGCTATCCACCGATGTCTCGCCGGCGCCTGTTGAAACGTCATACTCCCAGTTCCAGACACGTATCGAGACGGTGATTGAGGTTTAAAAATATGTCGGTTTTACTACATAATCAAGTTACTTGAATTGATTTTTTCAATAAAAGTTTGAAAATAAAACCGTAGTTTTATTTTTTAAGGTGGCACTTTTATAGTCCCATCTGCATAGAGTCTAAGAGTTCCGTGTATATACGTGACGTCTAGGTAGAAACAGATATAGAACATAAAATATATACCGGTCAAATATTGATTGGTATACTACTGAGCATGTATAATGTATTTTTATTTACCAATGTTTAATTTAAATATAATTGCATTCTTCTACACGGAAACAACGCGCTGTTGTCTGTTCGGCTAAGAAGAACGTAAAAATGTCGACCAATCTGTCTTTTTTTATATTACTACTAGCGAGGGGTACCCGGCATTGCCTGTGTCTTTGGAGGTGTGTGTGGAAACTCCGGGGGTGGGGTGGGTAAAAAAAGTAAGTATGAGGATCGAACCCGAACCGTTGAGGCAAAGTTGTAAATTAAAGTGTGAAAAAAAACAAAAAAACAAATGTGTGACGTTAACCATTGCCCCACCGCGAGATGCTAACGGAAAAACCCGTTTGAATTTATTCAATTAATTGGATTTGGCAGATGCCCGGTTTAATGAGTTAATGAGGTCAAGTTTGATTGCGGGGCGGGAACGTTTCCCAAGATATTATAGGAAAAAGACTAACCCACATGATGCGAGCGACAAATGTTGAATATTTATCTTCTCGAAATCGAGCAAATTAAATAGACAGGCGTGCTTCGTTGTTTACTGTAGGATATTACGATTTATATGTAATATAAAAAGTTTTAAAAAGTTGTGAACCGACCGACCGCTTCTGTGAAAAAAAGTATTTTGTAGACATACAGAAAAAGCGAACACACATACATACATTTTCGCTTTTATATTTATAGATTATGTGCATTGTATTGTGAAGAATGCGTTAGTAAAATGGGAGAAGATATTCTGAAACGCTGAGTCATTAGGGGGGGGGGAAATGATGAATAAAAATCCATGTCTAATTTGTCTTTTAGATCAAGTTTAATCTAGAATTTAAATTTAGTTTAACAGTTATGCTGCGACAAATATGTAGATATCGTACTAGTTTTTTTTCTACATATATTCAAATATTGGTTACAACACTTTTTATCAATTTTAATTAATTAATTTAAAAGTACAGAGTGCGTCTGGTATTTGAGAACATATATCTCCTTTTTAAAAATAATCAAAAAGACAAACAAAAATATCGGTATTACAAAAAGTCACGTTATTGTACATAAACTAAAATATTATTTTTTAACTTTATTCAAAAAATCCCCCTCGGCGTCAATTACAGCCTTTATTCGAGACCTAAACACTTGGCAGGCACGTTTAAGGGGGTTTTCATAGATATCCTGCATTACTCTGACAATCGATGAATACAGAGAATCGTTTGTGTTAAGAGGATGTTTATTAACAATTCTCTCAACAATGCCCCACACATAATAATCAAACGGATTTAGGCCTGGAGAGCTTGGAGGCAAAAATTGGAGGTAATGTGATCATGGAAATTCTCTGCTAACAATTATTGTGTCTTCTGAGCCTTATGTGCCGGTGCAGAGTCTTGTTGAAAGATGTAGGACCTTCTTTTTCTTACTTACAACCCAAGGCTCACAACAGTACTCAGAACTTCAATGTAAGCAGCAGAATTGATTTGTAGTCCTTGTGGAAAGAAATGTGGTGGCATCACATGTCCCTCATTGCTAACCACCCCCAAAACCATAACAGTTGCTGGAAATTTGTGCATGGCTCTTAGAACTTCAGAAGGGTCAGCACATAGCCATCTGCCATTTCCTCGGTTTACCTTTTGGCCTTGGTAAAATTTTTTTCGTCTGAAAAAAACCCCCAAAGAATGCGTTGCTCAGCAGGCTGTTTCAGTTTGCTTAAAAGCATCTTGGATATTACCACCCGATTTTCTTTGGTGGTCTCGGAGATAAACTGGCCTCTCTTCATCACATACGACTTGCATCGATGATTTTCATGACAAGTCCTGCAGATTGTGGCTTCTGAGACATTAAGATCTTTTGGCTCTCATCAATGATGTTCTGAACTCTTTGAACAAATTCAGGTGTTCTTATGCTGTCGGAGCTTTGTTGATGCTTTTTGCGTTTACCAACTGGAGAAATTGGGCCATTTTTGTCCTCTAATTCTTTGTGAACTTTAAAGACAAACGATCAGGCACCTTTTAGAAATTTTGCAATTTGCAAATCACTGTGTTCTGCCATTATTGCAACTATTGCAGTCTGTCTTTTCATTTCCTGAGTTCTATTAATATCTGCCATAATTAATTTTCTGAAAGAAACAAAATAAAAGATTAAATAATAGATAAAAGAGATTAAATAAGTGATGTTCTCAAATAGCAGACGCACGCTGTAGGTCTTCCTAATGATACCAGAGTGTAAGTAGGTGTACTCTATTTATGTTAAAACCTCTATCCCTCTACCTTTATCGATATTTCTCATCTCTCCGTCCGTTTCTACCCGATCAATTTTTATTCATTTTTTCAATAGCCCACTCCTTTATGGCTGCAAGTACCCATACAAAAACACACAGAAAACTATAATTTATATAAAAATATCATTATTTGTGCATTTTTTTCTTTTATAAATTAGTATATAATAACACTGAAAAATAATTCGCCCTGACGAAAAAAATACGCAATTGACACACCAGGAAATTAATGTACACTTTCTAAATGTTATTCTAAAATGCTTAGAAATATACCGAAATTTTGGTATTCGTGCTGTGGTTTTTAATTTTAATTTTAATAATAATAAAAAGATGGACAAAAATAAAACACAGCTGCCATTTCTTTATAAAAATATTTTTTTTAATTTTTGTGGAAAGCAATAATTGACGTAGATATATGTGAGGCTTCATCACATTATGTCATAAATTGTGACAAATATATGTATATATATACATATATATATGTATATATATATATATATGTATTAAAATAAACACCATATTTTTGCCGTATAAATACATCAATAAATTGTGACAAATATATGTATATATATATATATATATATATATGCATATATATGTATATATATATATGTATTAAAATAAGCACCATATTTTTGCCGTATAAATACTCATTTGCTGAAAATGCTGTAACATTTATGTCGCCCGCAAATAGTTACAATTTTATTCTTTCGCACATGTAGTATATGGGAAAAGTATCAGTAGCTGAGAAATATACTGACCCGAGGCCTTTTGTTTTTCTTGACACATTCAGTGAACGAGCGCTTTTTTACCAGATCAAAAAGAAGGAATTTCATTTCATCCATTTAATTTGCTTACATCAGGCGTGATTTTCATAAGAAAAATTAGTTTAAGGCGCTACTGACATATTGAGCACATTACGACAGGACTGCCTTTTTACTGATTAAAATATGTCGTATTCGCATAACATTACTACAACGACCGTTCATAAACTGTCTTACAAGCAATGAAACGTAGTTTATACCATTGACCAAGCATCATTCCTTGATAGTGTTTATTCTTTTTTGTCTGGCAGTTTTTCGTCTTATAATTATGATTCTCGGTTCTTTTCTAGGTGTTGATATGTGAAGTAAAACCAAACACATATAATATCTTTAAACAACAAACTTTAATTTTAGTATATAAAGAAATAAAAAGAAAGACTTCGGATACTATTTCAGTTTTCTTTTTCCAGATAAAAAGAATTTCATAACGCGTATTGAAAGCCATGCGAAATACTGGTGTGGGGCATGCTTAGAAAAAGAACAAGCAGGATGTAGACTGAGGTTCTTATGGCCCAATGACCAGTTGTTATTTAATAAGACTATCATCAAAGATTCTAGGAAAAGACAGAAGAATCTAAGCATGACTTGGATTTATTATAAAAAGGCATGTGATAGTGTGATCCACATGTTGATACTGCTATGACTTTACTTATATAAGTTCCATCTCTTAATCACGAAAACTATGACTCAAAATATACAGATGTGGTATACAATCGTAGAACAAAACCACATAATAGGAGAATAAGAATTCCATGGCGAATAGGAATTTTTCAAGGCGCTATTATATCCTGCTTGGCTCATTTGCTTAGTGATAGATCTACAATATCGAATACTTATAAAAGTCGATACGGCTACAATTTTATCCCAGGCAGCCAACAAAATGCAAAACAAATAAACCTCCTACATTTCATGGATGACGTTAAGCTGTATGCTAGTTTAGAGTTAACGTAAGTCGAGTTTTAGTGGGTGTGGTAGTTTCTCAAAAGATATTGATATGAGTATTTGTCTGAAAAATGTGTCTCGTGCTTTATAAGAGCTATGAAGAACCATGATGAGTGTACCGATCTCAAAGACCTTAAACATTAGAGAGAGTACAAATACTTCGACATAGAAAAAAAAGAAACTCAATTTGACATGGGAAAATGAGAGAAAAAATTAGTAGAGAATATATGTACGCCGACTACGAAAATTTGCCAAACACAGATCAGGCATAAGAACATAGTAATTTCTATAGCCAACTTAAAATGGCAGTAGTAACATACAGCTTTGGTATTGTTGACTAAATACAGAAAGACATTAACAAAATAGAGACTAAAACAAGGGAAATGTTGACAGTGTAAAGATTAATGTATAGAAATCAGTGTCCGCCTCGGCTTTATCTGCCTAGAAGAATAGTATATATGGGGTTATCAGAGAATGAAAACGAAGCTAGTATTGTAAGTACCAATGATGAGCTCCCAGAATCCAAATACATGTATATGAACAGTAAGAAACAAGAGCCAGTAGAACTACTTTAATCAAAAACTGGTCAAACATATCGGAGTAGGATGCATTACAAATGACACAAAAAGAGAAAAGGAGCCTGTACCTTAAATAGCCAAGAAGAGTGGGCAAACATACACAAAACCTTACAGTACAGAAAATGGGAGGAACGAGTTAAACAATATCAAGGCAAGAAATTTCTGGATAAACTATCACAGTAGGGCTATCTATGAACCGTCTAAAATTAAAGTGTGTTCTTAAAATCTAGGCCTTGTCGGTGGGGCATTAGAATATGCCGACTGCCCCTCTGCAGAGGGTAAAAGACCCTCAATGAGGGTGCTGGATATGACCTTAAACTAAATCCAGCGGTGAGGCCCCAGCTTGTGGGCTTTGGGGAGTGTGGAGCCACCCTTTAATTACCATTGCTCCCAGGCCCACTCTGACCCGGAGTGGTAGAACCTGTTAGGGTCCTAACTATGGGTTAAATCGAAACCAACGTGAAAACAAGAAATATAATGTTCTTCAAAATCTTTGGAATCGGCATTAAATAACCTGGAAAGGGGTGATATGCCGTAAAACAAAAACAAACAACCAACCAACCAACCTAAAATCTATTATATGTGTTTTATTTAACTTCACACATATAATTACAGCGGGCGCAAAAGGAGTCGCTTTATTATGATCAGGTGAGAAAGATTATGGCTACTCATCATGACACATGCCTATTAAAAAGATGGACGGTTTTAGTAATAAAAACAAGCCCAGGTCCTGTTACACAAAATAAGATACTGTGAACCACCTGGCATCCAACTGAAAAAGCTTGCTGACCATTAAGATATCGGTCAAGAGGGAGAAAGTAGCAACCCTAGTTAAAGTTAGTGCCCCTCACCAGTTGGCCTTAGCAGAGCTGAGAGTAAACAGGATTACAAAATATCAAAGTTGTACGTATTGTCCGAAATGAAAATAAACTGGAATTTTAATATCTACAACATGCCAGTAATTATTAGAACAACCGCACTCACGAAAAAATAAACTTCAAAATGTACGTGATAGAATACACCCGGTGAACCAAGTGCAAGAGTAATACAAACAAGTGCACGTGGAGGAACGTTGAAAATCTTAAAGTAGATCTCCCGGTTGGGCTTACATCAATGTTATTATCTAGTTATATCAATGGGGTTGCAATATGTTCATACACGGGTGCGCGAGTCGTTAAATAACGAGATTTAAAAAACGAGTATGTGTAAAGTAACAGTTACCGATTATCATTTATCTGTAGACGAAATGTCTATATACAATTAGTATTTGTCACAAGTTGCCTGAAAGCCTAAGATGGTGTAAATAAGTAGTTTAAGATTGTTTTGGAAAATTAACACCTTCCCAACGAAAGAGAACCCAAACACGTTTTATGGGATTATTTCTTGGTGTAAGTATGTGCGGTTGTAAAAATAACAAACAGAATTACCCAGGCACACGACACATCAAAAACAAAGAGTCAGTTTATAGATAAAGAGTAATAATCGAAATACTAGTAAGTATGGCTTTATTTGAAAGAAACGGTTTCATTCACAAAAATATAATGAACACGTAGAATTAAACTTCATAGTGAGTAATAAACTGGTCAAATATGGCATAAATAAGGACGGGTTTAGTAGAAATTTTACAATGATGTCACTGCTTATCAATGTCTGAAAGTTACTGGAATCTTAGTGTTAATGCATATTAGATGCAACTTAAATTACCGTATTAGCGGAATATATATATATATATATATATATATATATATATATATATATATATATATATATATACCCACACCCACACGCATATATATACACACAAACACACACACACACACACACACACATATATATATATATATATGATGAGATAGATAGATAGATATAAATGCGTGTGTCCGCTGTTTAGGGGCGTTATAATCCAATGTAAAAAATTCGGCAAAAGCTCTTAGAAGACCATTATAGTGTCCTCCGTGCGAGCCACAAACACCAGCACAAATCCTCGAACTACCAACGGTGGTTAAACTTACGAAACAAAGAACAACAGAAAAGGCACTGCCTCTCCTGGTGATGGATATTATTGCATCCGAAATAATTAAGATATATTTCAATCGTATGAAGAGACAAACAATTGAAAGTATAAAAACAAAATCGAATATTTCTTTTCATCTATAATATAAATCTCAACTGTCTGTTTAAATGTATGTATTTATGTTTGTATGCATGCCCAAAACTTTCGACATAAGCGACAAGTTTTTTACGAAATTGGTATAGTTTTGAAGTCACATAAATTTAAAAACAGTATCTTTCATCTAGCAATTTATGATATAGATATGAAAGTTTCAATTATTTTTAAAGTGCAACAGAATGTACATTACATAAAATAAATCCAAGTTAATTTTTGATTCAATTAAATTAAATTTTTATACCTTACTTTTTAAAATTTATAGAAGTGCACTTTGAAGATTAATAGGTTTCAAATTGGATCTTATACCTTCATTTTAAAAGCCTACAGTAAAAACATTTTCTTCAACATGCCTTGGATGAAATGCTTTTCTAACTTGTATATATAGGGTGTCCACAAAGTCTGGCTACATTATGTAGCCAGGCTTTGTGGAATTTTGGCAACATAATGTAGCCAAACTTTGTGAAAGTGGGCATCCTGTATATATATATATATATATATATATATACATTTGTGTATGTATATATATATATATATATATATATATATATATATATATATATGTGTGTGTGTGTGTGTGTGTGTATACAGGCTGACCACAAAGTCTGGCTACATAATCTACAGGATGTTTCCACAAAGTCTGCCTACATAATGTAGTCGGACTCTGTGGACACCCTGTATATATATATATATATATATATATATATATATATATATATATATATATATATATATATATATATATATATATATATATATATATATATATATATTCCATTAATATTGACTTTTCTTTTATTATACACTATTCTCTAAACACACAATGTAGTAAATAAATTTCATTATATATCTGGTGGCAGTGTTCTAATTAATTAATCTTTATAGCTATCTCTGCTTTGATAGTGTTGCAATGATATCTTGCAGTCATGGACTTTTTGTGAAAATTGTATCTCGTTGTTAAATAGCAAGCTCAGAATAAATTTGGTTCATAAGTGTTCTTCAGTCGATATTCCCCTATGCACATAAATGAGCGACACAAGCAACGTACTAGTATTTTAATGGTGAATATTCTGACGAACTGCAAGCACATGTGCCCCTACTATGTAAACGCCTTCGACAAACCCGACTGGTAGCTAAATCACACCCCCACACAGTAGAGATCCCTAGATGTAAAACAGCTTTCTACTTCAGTAGTTCCTTAACCTGAACCCCTAGACTTTGGAATACTATTCGAGGCCCCGGCATCCCCAACTGTACTGACGTGCAGAAGTTCAAATCTAACGTGAACCAACATCTTACTGCCCAACTGTCTACATAGTGCGCCAGTAGCCGTCGCCAATGATAGTAGCCCCCTACACCAAAGTGGCAGTCGGCTTTGTTTCGCGTGAGCATGTAATATATATATATATATATATATAAACAGAGATGTGTGTGCCACATACGATTTCTGATTGGTTAATCCAATAATCACATCTCCTAAAAAACTATGGTTCCTACGCTCTTAACTTTACCATAAAATATTATGGTCTTATTTATTGTCCATCTTGAAAGGGTTTAATTTTTTCCTAACTTGCCATTTACAAATTACAAAAATACAAAACTTACACCAGACATCACAATCCAACCTCCGACACCACGTCGGCCATTCTGTCGCTAGCCGCACACACGTACACACCACTCGAAAATAAACGCTGTCCTACCCAGCACACGCGCACACACGCACACGCACACACACACACACACACACACACACACACACACACGTTCACTACCGTCTTCTTTAAAACATGTTCTTTTGAAGAGACGATTTTTTTAAGCTATTGACACACATGTTTTGAAAATCTAGCAAAAATTAATTTTCCTGAAATTTTTCAATATTTAAAAATAAATTATGCCGGCTGATAAAATTTTAAAACTTTTTTTTAAAGCTAGAAAGATAAAATTTAAAAATACTTATTTTTATATATATATATATATATATATATATATATATATATATGAAACTAAACTAAAAAAAAAACGCGCGTTCACTCGAGGTCTTAAGTTCATTTCGGGTTTGTATTACTGTACACATAGATTCGAAAAAGTTGTCAAAAATAAAATATATAACAAATAAACGTTATCTAAGGCAAGATAAGTTACTTTTCTACCAAACTGGATATATTTTTCGTGTTTTTATTCAATGTAACATATTTATTCAGCTCGAAAAACGGGTTTGTATTACTGTACACATAGATTCGAAAAAGTTGTCAAAAACAAATATATAGCAAATAAATGTTATCAAAGGCAAGATAAGTTACTTTTCTACCATACTGGATATATTTTTCGTGTTTTTATTCAATGTAACATGTTTATTCAGCTCGAAAACCATACAATGTTTACCGATGTATTGGAAAATTCAAGATAGCACCTCACTCCCTCTTTCACACGCTAAGTATGGGAAAAGGTGTTATAAATAAAAAACTAGAAAAAATACTATTAAAAATCCGCCGGATATATGTCAAGCTATGTCACGGTAACATATACTGAGCGAGTTTTTAACAGTATTTTATCCAGTTTATTATTTATAATACCTTTTCCCAAACTTACCGTGTTAAAGAGGGAGTCAGACGTCATCTTGAATTTCCCAATACATCGGTAAACACTGTATGGTTTTCGAGCTGAATAAACATGTTACATTGAATAATGTCACGACCCGTTTTATGGATGACCGAATTGATTGGCAGTCAGATCGCGACATAAGAATTTATTTTATTTTATATCCAACATCTCATAATTATCTTCGGTTAATCGTCAGATGTCGGATTAACCAGCGAAACATATCAATAAGGAGAACGGAACAACAGAGCAAAAATGACGAAACCAACACTCAATAAAATTTTAGAATTCAAGAAAGATTTTTATATACAAAGGAAGAAGAAAAAGTTTCGATAAAAAGAATGAGTGAGACAGACGTATTTCTGGTTATGTTTGTCAGATGTATACGACATGCAAAATACAGTACAATATGTATAAAAGAAAAAGTATGTATGGAAAGGAAAAGATATTGGCATGAGATAGGCCAAACTTATCTGTTTTTATCCGTTAGGGTAAACACGGATTAAAAGTTCGCAAACACAATATCAAAGAAAACAAAAAGTTGAGATGGCGAAGTTTATCTCTTCCTCGAATCTTACTTCCAAAGAAGAATTCAATACGATTGTATTTCGAATCATAATCCGCAATTTAATTAATTCAAATCTCAGCCAGATTAAATGTTGAGGTTAATCGACAATACGATTGTATTTTCGCCAACTGTTTAGTTCTTATTTTCAAATCCCTCATGCTTCGCGTTTCCCGCCACGAAGTTCACTGTCTTGTTGCCATGACGACGTATTTCCGCTCTCTACGGCGATATTCACACCCAACCTCTGTCCCATTTCCCTCAGCCAAGTGTCTGCCACCCCACATCATTCACAGAGAGAGGGGGTTATCTGATTCATTAGATTTATAAGAAAGAGATAGATAGCGAGATATATATAGAGAGTAAGTAGAGAGATTTACTGTTCGCTTTGCTCTGACGTCACAATAAAAATACGAAAAATATATCCAGTTTGGTAGAAAAGTAACTTATCTTGCCTTTTATAACATTTATTTGTTATATATTTGTTTTTTGACAACTTTTTCGAATCTATGTGTACAATAATACAAACACACATTCATTTTTATTTTAAAAAAATCATTTTGATTAAAAAAATAGTTTAATTTTAATATTTGTTTATTGTGTTAACTCATATCAAATGTTTTGCTTGTGTTCTGCTTCAAATATTCATAATCTTTTTTTTTTTTTTTTATAAAGGCATCACCACATTATCAAGGCCCAGAGGCCACTCAAGGATAAGGGTTAAAGAGTGTACAGTAGAAATTGGTCAATATAGTAATCATTAGTAATGAAAATTTGGTAAATTTAATAACTTATATGGAAAGGCTCATCAAGAACTTATTTACTTTAGACTTGAACACAACAATATTGTAGTCAGCCGGAAAGCAGGAAAACGGAAGACAATTCCACAGGCGTGCAGTTCTAAGAAAGAAGCTTTGTTCATGGAATCTACGTTTAGGTTTAGGCACAGATAAAGAGTGGGGGAAATTATTGATAGTGTTTACTGCTAGACGAGTGTTTCTTGTGAAATTTTGGCGAGGGGGGACCATAGATTGAAGCTCAGTTGAACATTTTCCATGAAAATAACGATACATCAGAGACAAACTCGCAACATCTCTTCTGTGAGATAGAGGTTGCAAGGAGGAGAAAAGGACATCTCCTACGAGGCTACGAAGTCTATTTTGAACTCTATCAAGGCAGGACAAGTCCTTTCTAGCAGCTCCTGCCCAGATGTGGCAACAGTATTCAATCCTTGGACGTACCTGGCTCTTATATAGGTAGAGAATAGCATCAGCAGTGAGATATCTACTGGATCGATAGAAAGATCCCACCATTTTTCCAGCGGCCTTGGCAACAGATTTGATATACGTGTTCCATTTAAGATCAGGAGTAATGGTCAAGCCCAGAAGCTTGTCAAAACTTGAGGCCTCCTGAAGACGAGAGCCATTCATTTCAATTGATGACAAATGTGGATTAGAATGTTGATGATGTAAAGAGAGAAGCTTGGTTTTAGATGCATTAAAAGTAACCAGCCACTTCTTTCCCCATTGTACTACATGCTCAAGATCAGAGGAGAGAGAATTGGAGAGAACTTGGTCGTTTACTGTCTTAGATGTGGTACCATAAATGGTAGTGTCGTCAGCATAAATGTCTACAAATGATGTAAGGATATGATTTGGAAGATCATTAATGTAGATCAGGAAAAGAGTTGGGCCCAGGATGGATCCCTGAGGGACACCGGCATTAATACTGTGAGCTTCTGATTTTTGCCCCTCAACTACTACTCTTATGAACATATCAGAAAGAAATGATTTAATAATTGAGAAGACTTTTCCAGCTATACCATAGCTAGCGATCTTATGAAGTAAACCCTATCAAAGGTTTTAGATATGTCAAGAGCAATTGCCTTAGAAAGATTGCCACCGTCGAGAGATTTGCTAATCCTATGCGATATAACTGTAAGGACATCTGCTGTAGATCTAGCAGAACGGAAACCATATTGAGTGTCACTAAGAAGGTTATTTTTGTTGAGATGTTTGATTACTTCTGTATTTAACACAGATTCTAGCAACTTACTCATGACGCACAGGAGACTTATTGGCCTGTACTGAGAGGGGGATGAGCGATCACCTGAATTCTTAAATCCAGGGCATACTGATGAGATTTTCCAGGGAGATGGGAAACTATTCTCCTTAAGACAACGTTTAAACAGTTTTGTAAGTATGGGCGCTAATTCAGGTTGAAGTTTTTTGAGTACTATAATTGGAATACCATCAGGGCCAGTTGCTTTACTCGAATCAAGGTTTTTGATTAGCTTCGCAACATCACGTACAGATATACGTATATCACATAGCGTGTTTTCTGATACAGGAGGAAATATTGGGGGTTGGCGGCCTTGGTCGCAAAGGGTAGAATTAGCTGCAAAGTTCTTGACAAAGAGTTTGGCTTTGTCTGATGCTGACGAGATTACCTCAGGTCCATTGATAATAGTTGGGATGGAGCACACGCTTCTGTTCAGGATTCTGTTTGCTATTTGCCAAAACTGGTGGGAACCAAGCCGCTGCTCAGCTACTTTGGACTTAACAGATTGAGCATACAACACTCTTGCGTTCCTTATTACTTTCTTACAATGGTTGCTGGCAGTCCTGAAAACGGCTTTAGTTTCCATACATCTATTACGTTTGAAGCAGTGGAAAAAGTGATTTCTGTGCGCAATGGCAGCAGCACATTCTGGAGAGAACCATGGCTGGCTGTTAGGTTTTTGCTGAAACTTTTTAGAGGGTATGAAATGGTCAATACCTACAATTAACCATTCAGTTAGGTCTTATACTATAGAGGACACATCCTTTTTAAACATGGAATGCAGAGGTAGATCAGATATAAATGTACGGAAGCTATCCCAGTCAGCCTTAGTGTATCGATATACTGTACGATGAAGAGGTACGTCTGGGGACTTATTACATTTCATTTTTATCTTAATTGATACAACAGAGTGGTCGGAAGATCCAAGAGGCGACAGAACAGAAACTGAACATAGTTCAGGGCAAGTTGTGAGAAAAAGGTCTAGTAGGCTCGCATACTGGCCGTCATTATCAGGCACACGGGTAGGTTCCTGAACAATCTGAGTGAGGTCATAGGCAATGGAGAAATCATGACAGAACCTCCCCTCATCATCGGTCAACCATTCGACGTTGTGAACATTGAATCTCCACATACGTGAATGTTAGCTGAAGGATAAGTAGAAAGGACTTGGTCAATTTTCTCAGATATGCTTTGAAAGATAGTAACTCCGCTGTTGTGGGGGCGATAGAGAGTAAATATAAATGCAGTAGTGTGAGCTAAAGCAACCGGGAAGCACATATAGGGTAAGTTAGGATCTTCCCTGGAGATGTCCCTCCCACATGGAAAGCTATCT
Source organism: Euprymna scolopes (assembly GCF_053919585.1). Lineage (NCBI taxonomy): Eukaryota > Metazoa > Mollusca > Cephalopoda > Sepiida > Sepiolidae > Euprymna > Euprymna scolopes. Next base: position 73,541,892 of record NC_136503.1, read on the forward strand.
TTAATATAGGCACATATTCCATGCCCATGGCGATCTTGGGGGTCAGATTTAGAAGTGAAGTTAGAGTATCCTGAAATTGCAAACTCATCTAGGGAAATAGCCTGTCCAATGCCAGTTTCACTTAAAAATAAAAGGTCTGGTTTAGTCTCCTGTAATTGGGTTTCAACCTCTGGAAGGTTAGAACGAAGACCCCTGATGTTGGAGAAGGAGACATGGTAGTAGGGGTCTACGTTGGAAGTTGGAGAACCGGGTTTAATCGTGTATTTTTTCTTGAAACTTGTCATGATGAAAGTTTGGAATTCGTGGACTAGGTCGACAGATTTACTTAGAGCAGGACAGAGAGGGGAAATTAAGAGAGAAAAAGTAACGAAGAATTTTTTTTTTATTTGTAGCTTATGATAAGGTAAAGCCGTAACAATTACCCACTAGTATGGCATCGAGAGGCCCCACCAGAAGCTACTGCATGGTCCAGAATCCATTCACCAAATGGCAATACAGCAGCCCCAGTACTTTGCACCTGCTGATAGGACAGCCTCCTTAGTGGTTAATCCAAGGTTCGGGTCCCTGACTATCAGGCGGATACCGTCAGCCCAGACAAAACGTTTACCTCCAGCACCCTTACTAGTGACATGGCTACAAGGATAGACATAGAAAAAGAAAATTTCCGCCATCTCAGCCAACTGTTCGCAAAAATACTGCCAACCTAGAAAACAGCTTTTTCTTCTCCCTTTGTCCGAAAAATCACTCATTTAAAAAATGAGGACTGAGGGACAAATAAGAAGAAGCGAGAGTAACAGGAGCTGCCGATAACGCATCCACAATGCGTTTTCTACTCTCTATTAAAAAAAAAAAAAAAAAAAAACTATTAAGTATTCTACTTAATAAAAGTCCAACAGACGTGTTTAAGGGAAAGTATGGTGATAGATTCCCCTCACACGAACTAAAAATGGGTATAATTCGTAATTTTTGCTATCAACTCGGTAGATAAATAAACATATGTACGAGGAAAAAAAAAAGCTAGCATTTAATAAAACAGAAATACACAAATTAAATACTGAAATAAAATGGAGTTGTTAATATTTTAAATCTAAAATAAAAAGCATGATTGAAATCACTTATCTCAACAAAAACAATTCCGTCTCCAAATTGCAAACTGCATTGAAAGAAATTCAGTTAGTAGCGTTCAAAACATTTTTTTTTGAAATTAGCCGTTAAAAGAAAATCGTGATTTTATTCTGAACTTAAGCTAGTAACGTTTTAAGAAGCTTACGATATAAAAGAAAAGGCTGATGGGGGGGGTTCTTCCGAAAGTAAGTTGGTGCCGTTATAAGTAATTTCGAGGTAAGATGGAAGCTGGTATTGGACTAGAAAAAAGGTAGCATTTAATAAAACAGAAATACACAAATTTAATACTGAAATAAAATGGAGTTGTTAATATTTTAAATCTAAAATAAAAAGCATGATTGAAATCACTTATCTCAACAAAAACAATTCCGTCTCCAAATTGCAAACTGCATTGAAAGAAATTCAGTTCGTAGCGTTCAAAACATTTTTTTTTGAAATTACATGCATAATTTTCATTTAATTAAATTAAAAAAAAAACTTCACGTTTACTACAAATCAAATCGTGTTCCTTCACTTTTTTAAAATGTAATTTATAAGTAATTAAAGAACGCATTCGAATCTTTAAAATCTATAATACAACGAAATATTCAATTGCTTATAATACTTAAACAAACGACTTGTGTTTTTTTATTATTTTTTTATTATTAATATTAGATGAGTTTCAGTATAAATCATCGTGTTCTTTATTTCAATCCAATTTTGAAGTTTTGTAACGCTATCTGTAAAAATTACTGTTGATTATTGACAGTCTAAGAGTTCCACATATCTTGCTTGTTGAGACTTCGTCTATGACGTAACTTTTTCAGCTCGCCGGCCATCTTTATAACGAAGGCCACGCCACCATCCCCCACCAAAAGGGGAAGCCTGGCATTTTCTCACCCGAAAGGGGGGAGCTTGGCAGTTTCTCACCCCAAAGGAGGGAGCCGGTGTCCCCCCCAAGGTGGGGGGGGCGAAGAGGCCAGGAGGAGGTGACTTTTTTCTTGGGGGGGGAGAAGCCTCCAGGCACCCTCCTCCCTGAAGGTGGGGTTGGGGATTATCTCTCCCTGAAGGGGGGAGGCCGGCACCAAGCATGTAAAGAGAGAGAGAGAGAGAGAGAGAGAGAGAGTTGTAAATCCATATGTATCGTTTAGATATATCATTTTATGTGTGTGCTGGTATTAAATTCCCGAATCGAAATAATACAAACAAAAAGTAAATAATAAAAACAACTAAATAAAACAGTAAGTACAGAAGCGTTTGTGACATGAGTTCTTACTCGCTTTTACTGATGTCCGATCGATTCTATTCAGAGATTCAGGAAGAATTGACACAGGATGGTCCACCATGACAATTCTATTTTATCTTCCTTTTTCTGAGCGTATATTTTCTGCATGTGCAATCACGTGCTAAAGCCGGGTTTACTTATTTATTTATTTGCTATATTCGACCTGAAATTTTGGAAGCAAATGAGAAACGGCGTGTAAAGTGTTTAGCCAGAAGTGGGAAAGGTTTGTTTCGTAAAACACCGCGAAAAGCGCAGAAAATACGATGTTTTGATTTATGAGGATATTTTGGCGCTCTCCACCCTTTGCAAAACGTCGAGCTGTCCTGTTGACAGGTCCACCTCGCGTAGATTTTATAGTGGCAAAAATCAATCAATCACAGATGGTGGGAGAAGTAAAGCATAGAAATAAAAAATAAAACAAAAAAGTTAGCGAAATACATCCATAAATAAATAAAGCGTGTATATCTAAATAAATATATGTGAAGATGTGTTTGCGCTTCTTTTTTTCTTCTGATTCTTAAACTACTCTATCCACGGAGGATAAAGTGCAATTAAATATAACATTTGTTCAAATATATGATCAAAACTATAATTTCGGATGTTATTACTATCGTTTCGAAATAAGCATAAGCCGTATTGGTCATAATCTTCCATATTCTGAAACGCTGGTATCGAATAAAATCAACCATATATTTTTATACACATAATGTGCTTACTTCTTATATGTAAAATAATAAATATATATATATATATATATATATATATATATATATATATATATATATATATATAAATGTAATTCTTGGTTCGTTCGTTATGAATCAAACCATATTTCTCCATTACCAATTTAATTGAAATTTACAGACAGTCGTTCTTTAGAGTCGAGGAATGTTTATATATTATTAAAAAAAACTAACATTGCAAATTATAAAAATATTAAATAAAATTAAAATATTTCTCCTAAGTCGTCTCTGCGGGACTAATAGGTTTTTACTTACGGTAGTTATTTCAATTCATCCAACACGATTTGACGACTCCAATCCGTAAGTGAAAAAAGCATCCTCTATTTTTTTTAATTTAAATTCATTTCCTAATTTTTTTTAATTTAAAACAAATTGCTCGCGAGAAGGTGTTGTTTGATTCAAAACATAAAAATCAAAACCATCTTAGTCGTAAAAACAGAATTGGCAACACACGTTTTTCTTTTATTTTGCTTTTTAAACAGTTGTTTCTATATAATAAAACTTTTTATTATTAAGACTATAAATTGTTAGGTGAAGGTACATTTCTTTTAAAGAAAATTCACAGTACATATACATTTCAGTAACGTAGTGAAATAATATCTTTTTTTATTTTTATTTTTTTTACCGTCATTCTTACCATCAAGAAAGGAAGATGTTTTGTAAATATTCTGTGCTTTCATCTTACAATTTATTATGAAAAACACAATTTATTATTACGAAAAACAGATCTCGTGAAATTATATAAAAAACAATTATGAAAGTTGAATTAAACTTGAACAAAATAACGCGATTACGGTTCGATTAAGATTCGTTTGTTTTGTTTTTTGCTTTTTTACCGTAAGAAAACGTTTTGGAAAATTGTAAGTACATTTTTTTACAGAAGTTTTTATATGTGAAAATATGAATGCTTTTTCTTTATTAAATACATTGTTAGGTAAAATAGAGAAACGTTTTCAGCAGATTTGCCGTTTAGTTGTACAAATATCCGCAAACCATGTAATCATTAAAACGGACTTTTAAAAGTCAACACCGGTATCGAGCAAAAGGGTTTCTTTCCTTGTTTTACAAACTTTAAATGGGTAAAATATAATCACATAATTATTGAAAATATGATCATGTGATAAGAATTTCATTTTAATTAACCAAGTTTAACATATTTAAAAAATAATGCAACATGAAGTATTACAATGATTAAATATGTTTTATTTTATAATTTAATATTAAAACCATTGAACAGAAAAATAAAAAAAATTGGGTACTTATATATTTTTGTTTACTGTGCTGAAATAATAAGGTTATTATTTGTACAGTCCTTCTTAACATGGGGAGGATGTTTTGTAACTATTCGGTGCTTACACCTTACAGTTAAAAAAGATATCTTGAAACTGTAATTTTACTTGAAAAAAAAAAATTAAAAATAGAGTGGCATCAAAAACGCATAAACACCAAATGTTGATTTCATTTTACAGTAGATATTGTTCTTGGACGTATACGAAGGCAGATGCTTCCGTGCTAGTTTTGTAGGTTTTATTATCAGTTTAAATTCAAGTTTAACGATATCATTTTTTTAATTGTAAGGTGGAAGCAGAGAATAGTTATAAAACACCCTCATCTCTTCATTAAGAATGGTTTCCAAAATAATAACGTTATTATTCCAGCATGGCACCAAAAATACATAAGAACCCAAAATTTCATTTTTATTTGGGCAATGTTTTTAATTTTACATAAAATAAAACATTTAATCATTTTAAAACTTCATCTTGCATTATATTTTTTAATTTGTTAAACAACGTGGTTAATTTAAATTAAATTATTATCACATGATCACATTTTCAACATTTTGCTTATCTTTTACCCGTTTAAAGTTTGGAGAACATGTAAACAGACTTTTGCTCGATACCGGTGTCGACGTTTAAGAATACCTTTTAAGAATGACCTGGATTGAGGATATTTTTAGAACTAAACGGTACATCTGCCTTCTGCGCTTTCAACTAACCCTTTATTAAGAAAACAAAAGGTAAATGTTCACATTAGGTCCACCTCCAAAATTTTCAACATTGGTAGGTTGGGGACGGGTGTTTATTCCTAAAGCCGTTATTAACATGGCGAGAATGGTGGTATGTATTCCAAAAGACGTTTTTAACATGGGGAGGTTAAGGGTGTTTATTCCGAAAGCTGATCTTCATTAGGGATGTTTATTAATGGCCGCCAGTGAATTACAGTGCATAGTGCAGATGTTTATATCTCGAAAACTCCTTTCCTCTGCAAATGTTAAATTAGATTTTCGTATTTAGCATAGTCGAAAACTTTTAAAATAGTCATTTTAAAGAGGATCGTGGAAATAGACCTAACGTAAAAAAATACAAGAAAAGAACATATTGTGAAATTTAAATTTAACATAGAAAAACTATTTTAAAATAGCGCGGTACCAAAAAAAAAAAAAATAGACAGAAAAATCCCCCCTTCAGATTTGTACCTACACAAAATTTTGAAAAAGTTTTCAACAAAAACAAATATATAACAAGTATTTTTTTCAAAGGCAAGATAAGTTACTGTTTACCTAATTGGATATGTTTAGTGTTTTTATTGGGTGTGTATTACTGTACACATAGATTCGAAAAAGTTGCCAAAAAACAAATATATAACAAGTATGATCAAAGGCAAGATAACTTACTTTTCTAACAAACTGGATTATGTTTTAGTGTTTTGATTTAATGTAAAATGTTTAATCGACTCGAAAAACACAACGTTTACCGCCATATTTGAAAATTACAAATGGCGGCAGACGGTTTTAAACAGTTTAAGTTTGGGAAAATGAGTTACAACTAAAAAAACACAGAATATATGGAGGCGTATGTCAGGATAACATATATTGAGTGGGTTTCTTACAGTATTTAGTATAGTTTTTTTTGTTTTAAGTCATTTTCCCAAACTTAGCGTGTTTATCGAACTGCCGCCAATTTCAATTATACTTATAAACACTGCATGTTTTCGAACCGATTAAACATTTTACATTAAATAAAATCACTAAAATTTTATTCAGTTGGTTAGAGAAGTAACTTATCTTTCCTTTGATAACATTTATTTGTTATATTTTTTTTTGTCGACAACGTTTTCGTATCTGTGTTTAGCAATATAAAACCTTTTTATTTAATTTAATGTTTAGTCGGCTCTACAAACAGCGTTTATCGATATATTTGAAAAATACGAATGGTGACGGACACTGATGGTTACGTTACGTTTGGGAAAGTGAGTTAAAACTAAAAAAAATATATACAAAATACTGCCAGAAACCAATCGAATATATCAGCCTATGTCACGGTAACATATATTCGGTGGATTTCTGACACTGTTTTGCATAGTTTTTACTTATTTTCCCAAACTTAATATACTCAACAGAGTCCACGACCACCAGTCTTTTTCAATTACATCGATAAAAACTGTGATTTTCGAGCTGATTAAACATTGTACATTAAAGAAAAACACTAAAAAATCATCTAATTAGGTAGAAACGTAACTTACCTTCAATTTGCTTTCATTTATATTTTTGGGAAATCTTTTTCGAATCTGTGTATTTTAATGCCCCCCTACCAAAATACCAATTAACAACTCACAATTTTTAATACAAAAAACAAAAAACAAAAAAACTCGATTTAGCAACGTCCACTTTATCCACTGATTGTTGCTCGAGTCCAAGCCATTATTGACGGAAACTCCCGAAGATCCGGATCCAATTGTGCATTCTTTTGTTTATATTTTTGCCTTTTGGAGTGGATTGCTGTACTAAGAATATAATAAACATACATTTTCTCTTTTTATTAGACGTTTCCATTACACCAAATTAAGCCACAGCAACGCGTGGCAGGGTACAGCTTATATATATAAATATATATATATATATATATATATATATATATATATATATATATATATATATGTAGTAGAGATTTAGAAGGCTGTCACAATGCGAGGTATGAAATATAGTCGTTGTTGGTAAGAGAAGACGAAAACAAGTGGCGATTTACAAATCAATAAGTACATACATATATTTTACCAACAACGTCTATATTTCATTCCTCGCATTGTGACAGCCTTCTAAATCTCTACTACATACCTATCCCACACAATGCTTCAAGCAAACTACATATCAATCATATACATACATATATATATATATATGCATATATATATGTATATATATACATATATATACATATATATATATGTATATATATACATATATATGTTGTTGTTTTTTTGTTAACGATATTTTTTTAATTAATTCAATTATTTATATTGAATGCGCATTTTTACCTTAATGCGAGTTGGGAATAATTTTCTCTTTGACCTATTTGGTACCACCACATGGGGATTGGTATATGCATTATTTAAAAAAAAATATATCCACTGAGACGTGTTTCGTCGTCTACGACTCATCAGAGAGGCTGAATCTAGCGAGATTCAAAATCGGGGCCCAATGATATAAAGCCTAAGCCTCATCTACTGAGCTATCTCACACGACGTCTAATGTATCGCGTTATTACGTAGGTATTGTCTATTTGTTTTTGCTAGCGATTCTTTTCGAAATGAATTCAATTATTCACATGAAAGTGCATTTCCACCTAAATTTTCCCTTTGACCAATTCGGTACTTCCAAATGGGAAGCGGCATATATATATATATATATATATATATATATATATATATATATATATATATATATATATATATATATATACATATATATATATATGTTGGAATATTTTGGAACACTAATGGGGTATGATCCCACAGAGTCGGACGATTCTATTTATAAACGATGCTGCTAAGAACTGACGAATCAAATTAATTCATGTTCTGCTACAAACCAATCAGAAACCAGAATTGCTTCATAAATATTAAACCTTTTCTGAAGCAATTTCACATGTTCTTTCCCGGGTTTCGACACGGTAAGAATATTTTGTTCTGTGGAACTGTCTACTACAAACAAGTCACCTACCAGGACTTGTGTGTAACAGCGAACTATCTGAAACTGTTCTGAAACTCAAAATGGCTTACACTTCTAGAGGTTATGGGCCCAGCGTGCGTTTTTATTTCGATGGACCTGAATCAAAATTGGAATTGTGGCAAGTTAAATTTCTGGGATATCTACGAACCCAAAGGCTACACAAAGTACTAGAAACACAACCTGAAAACAGGAACGACCCCGACTTCATTGAAAAGAACGCAACTGTCTTTGCAGAATTAATACAGTGTTTAGATGACTGAAGTCTATTACTGGTAATGAGAGAAGCCCTCGACGACGGCTGCAAAGCATTAAACATATTGAGAGAGCATTATTTATCGAAAGGAAACCCCAAAATTATTTCTTTATACACTGAACTGACCTAATCACAAGAGTTTCCAATGTAGATACAGAACTCAAAATGGCGACTACATTAAAAATGTAGAGAGCTCTGTATATATATATATATATATATATATATATATATATATATATATATATATATATATATATATATATATATATATATATATATTAGAGGCGTGGCAATGCCACAGGTGGGAGATAACCAAGCAAAAATACCCGAACCAAAATTTATCCGAAAACAACAAAACCAAAGCTTGCTTGCTATGGCACTATATATATGAATGCATGCTAATTTTTCCATATTTTATTCGTTTGATGATATTGGTTCTTTTTAAACAATCCTCATCAAATTTTCACCATGGAATAGTATTATCATCTTCTAAAAGCCTGCAGATTTTCATGTAGTTTTGCTTGATAGAACGAAAGAAAGGATTATTTCAATATTCAATTTATCGACGAGTATACATATATCCACATATAGATATCCTACTTTGGGGGTATTTTTATTAGTTCGAAATGTCGGCAACTACAAATCAGAATTAAAGAAATGAAGTCTCCATGGAAAGCTATTGTCCTGAGTTGTGTAGTGAGATATGCACGCTTTGCCAGTACGTTTGCACATTACTGTATCCAGAAGTGGAGATAACTTTTCTATATAACATTTAACCTAAAATGAGTATCCACTTTATAGCCAGCTTCGCTATTAAGTGGATGGACTTTAAATTATAAATTATAGGAAATTATAGAATGGGAATCATTTTTCTATAGAAAAATGTTCCACCACTTTATAATTCCCTCATATCTTTGAAACTACTCCTTTCATGAAATTCTAACTACTATTTTAATTTTCAGCACCGCCGAAAAACTATATTAGTGGTAACTTTTAAGGATATCTCATGGGTGAAAAAATACTGCAGCTTTACCAATAATCCTATCATATTAATTTGTTTTCCTAGTTTTGCGTATGAATTGCAAAATATCTGACTTTCCCCAAAACATCTTGCCTTGAAGGAGGGGAGATAAAAAAATTGCTGTTATGCTTTCAAATAAGCTGAAATAACAGCAAGCGAAGACTTGATTTAAAATATATCTCATATGTTATATCCCCCCTTTTTGCTTTTTTTTTACATAAAGTAAATTTCACAGTGGATAAGGATTATTTGTTACTGGAGATATTCATAAGCCTACCGTATTAAAAAGGGGTGAGATATAACATAGAAGGCATGTTTGGGATGAAGTCTCTCTATGCTGGTATTTCAGATAATTAGAAACCGCAGCAGAAAGTGTTAGTCTCCCTTTATATATATATATATATATATATATATATATATATATATATATATATATATATATATATATGCTAATTTAATAGGCATTTAAGGATAAATATTTACGGGCACTGATTTTGGTTCTCGTTTTAATCATGCACAACTTTGGACAAGAACATATTTTTTTTAAAAAGCATGAAAGTGCACCTAAACAGTCGGTTCCCCCTTTCAATTTTGTCCTGTTCGTCTTTCTTTTTAACTATTTCCGCGGATTATTGGAAACTAAGCTAGTAGATTATGCAAAAATCAAGAAAATCAATATCTTAAGATTTGGAAAGTGGCTGAGTTTCACATACATCATTTTAGAAAATCGATTCCCTATTTTCAGAACCAGTTTACAGCTCCGATTGTATATTGGTTCTTTAAGAAAAATGGAAGGCCTAATCGCAGATGGTAACTACGGTAAAATAAAGAAGGACCCAACTTTGAAAACCGAAAGAAAGCTGTTACAAATCCTTACCAAAAACAAGGAACACATCGCTCCGATGAGATATAGACAGCTCGTTCAGCATTACAGTAAGCTACCACATATGTACGGTCTCCCCAAAATACACAAAGACGGTATTCCACTCAGACCCATAGTGAGCTGCCGAGGCTCAGCATGCCACCCACTGAGCAGGTACCTTGTGGATATAATAAACCCATTAGCTGGCAAGTCAGCAACACATGTAAAGAATTCTGCCCACTTAATGGAACTGATCAAGGGAACGCCTATCAGTACAAACCAAATAGTAAGCCTTGATGTGGTTAGCCTGTTCACTAAAATTCCAACTAGTGAGGCACTAGCAGTAATTCAAGACAAAATAGCTGCGGACCTCTCCATAGAAGAGCGCACATGTGTATCATTGCCAAACTTAATGGACATGCTGACATTCTGCATAGAAACATCCTACTTCATAATAGGTACTGACCTATATCGACAAGAGGAGGGGTTAGCTATGGGCTCGCCATCATCACCAGTGATGGCGAACATATACATATACTTCGAAAACATGGCCTTAAGTTCAGCTCCCTTAAAGCCAACCATGTGGCTAAGATACGTTGATGGCACCTTCATACTCTGGCCCCATCAGGAAGACATCCAGGCTCTCCTAGATCATGTGAACTCAATAAGACCATCGATACAGTTCACAATGGAGAAATAAAAAGATAACCAACTGGCCTTCCTTGATATACTCATATCACGCACAGAGCATGGGTTTAAGACATCCGTGTATCGCCAGCCTACCTTCACCCGACAATACCTTAACTTCAACTCCGATCACCCATACAATATCAAACATAGAATCGCACGCTGCCTACAACATCGAGCAGTGACAATAAGTATCGACACCATTACATACAACCAAGAAATGGTCAGGTTGAAGAATACCTTCCGTCGTAACAACTACCCCGATAACATACTATCCACCAGACATGTTAATAGTATAAGGGAGGAGTATGAAACCCAAAAACCACCAACGGGCTGTCTACCATATATACGAGGAATCTCCCAAAAGATTCAGAGAATATGTGCCCCCTACAACATCAGGACGGTATTTAAGAGCGAGTCAACACTCAGACGAAACCTCGTACGAGTGAAGCCCCGCATGGAGGAGAACATGACCAAGAACTGCATATACCATGCAGTTGCAGAAAGGTTTACAAGGGTCAAACATGCCGCCCCTCAATGTAAGGGTGGAAGAACACTAAAAAGCAGTAACTAAAGGGGAGACGGGAAAATCGTGTATAGCACACCATGCCTGGATGGAGAGGGGGGACCATCGCCCCCTATGGGATGAAGTAAAAATAATAAACAGAGAGACCCACTGGAAAATGAGAAAACTTAAAGAAACAGCTCACATGCTCCGATATAACAACCTACTGAGCAAACCAAGCGTAGAGCTGAATGCGATTTGACATCTCTAATAAAGAGGGAAAACCTTGAATAACAGCATAGGTTTAACATTAACAAAAACGGACTAAGAATTGTACTAGTGACATATGGCAGAGTTGTCCTAGACGTTGTATCAAAGATTACAGTTACCCAAAGGTGCTGAGTTCAATCCTGAACGAAGGCAGTGAAAAGTAATATTCAAAACAGGGAATCAGCAACTGTGTCCCAGATCCTAGCTGGAGTCCGAGCACGCTATCCCCCGTAATAATAATAAAGGGTTGGGTTCGAGACTCCTAACCAACGGTTCTCCTGTTCGATACAAAACACCTGATGAAGGCCGGAGGGAAAACGGCCGAAACGTTGTAACTATAACAACCAAGAGGAGTAAATCAGTCCGACAATCTCAATAAATGGAACCACCTCATCTCAAAAATACGGACAATTACTAAATGGGGTTAAATATTATTTTTAAGAAAAACATGTTAAACTGATTAAAACATATATATTGTTGATCTTGTGTGTGATTTAGATAGCTGCAGTGGCTTTAAATATTGGACTTTAGACAGGACAGCCATAAGAAAGTTGATTAGACATTTTTTTAAACCGGAACTAACAAACCGGATGGACAATTTAAACGGCCTAGCAAGCAAGCAATTTTATCTGAGTTTTATAATCATATATATATATATATATATATATATATATATATATATATATATATATATATATAGGGTGACCAAAAAAACAGAGGACATTCAATTGTTTTTCTGAGCATTTTACAAGCAACAGGGGAAAAAGGCCAAATACCCCATTGCTTTGATGTTATGTTTTGAATATAATAAACTAGTTATGAAGTGAGATGCCTTCTCGAGCAGTAGAATAAGGCAGTCATTTTTTCGGCGATCTTGGCAACAGATTTGATGCAAGTCTTTAATCTCAGGTAATGCGTAAAGGTGAAGCACAGAAGTTTGATAAAGCAGAGAACAGGTCCATTCATATTAATTTAAGCCAGTCAAGATCAGAGCTTTTATAATGGAATGATAGAAGCTTAGTTTTGGATAAGTTTGAACAAACCAGTAACCTTTTGTCTCATTCCACCACGTGCTCGATGTCTAAAGAGACAGAGACCCAGGGAGATCTTAGTTGTTGACGCATTTTATTTTTTAATGATTCCATTCTGTTTTCCTCTTTCCTTCTTAATCATCATTTATATTCTTGTTCGTTTAGTATTATAATTATTTATTTTTTTTATTTTTTTTATCTTCTAACTTCCATAACATTTTACATGGCTATATTATCCATTTAAATGAATTATATATTTATCTATTTTCTTACTCTTAACATATAAGTGGACATTTATATAAATAATTAATGCGCTGTTTTATAGCCAGAATACTTGAAGTGTCCATAACTTGTGTGCATATGTACGTACATTGAGAAATTATCTCTTAATTTTATATATGTGCTTGATTGTGTGGAAGTTTGTGTTCTAACGTGTCTTTATATGTCTGTGATAATGTGTTAATATTTGTATCACCTTTGTTACCAACATTGTAAGCTATGATAATTATATTTAAATGTATTTTATAGTTTGGGAATAATTTTCATTTCTCACCCCTCCTTGTGTCATTCTCTTACTGCTAGTCGTCCTCCATATTGTAAGTATTTATTTCTTTTCTTTATTTCATTGCTTGTAAACTTTCTCTTCATCGCCTTCTAATTATACTTTTGTCACATTTTCGACCAGCTGTGTCTTATTATTGTTCTTATTTTACTTGTTTCTTTCTCTTATTCATCCACGACTTCTTATATGGTTAAAAAATTTTTAAAGTGTTCTCCTTTTACCTCTATAGCTTTGTTTATACTATTTTTGCCTTCTCCCCGTTCTGCCCAGAACAACGCAACTTTTGTATTTTCTTCCTTCATCTTATTTTTCTTCTTTCAGTTTCTTTCATACACTTTTATTCTTTATCTGTAAATGTCCTATTATTAATAAATTTGTTCATTCTAATCCGTTTGCCCCTTTTACTTCACCCCATAATTATTGCTCCTACTGTCATTTCGCTAAATGTATCACATGGCAACGGAGACATATGTAGCAAAAACGGATCTCGATATATGCAAATGACCAAGCAGTGGCACAGAGTAACGTAACAGAGATTTGGAACCACGGGGCAGCAACCGCGATTTGGAAGCTCATATCGATTCGAGTGAAAAATTACAAGATGCAATTCGAATTTAATGAAAAATGGTCAGCCGATGGTGTACTGTGGGACGAGCAGCAAACATAGCAGCTTGATGCAGCTGCTGATCGGAACGTATAATTTACCTAGGAGAAACGCAGGGATGCGCTGATATTCTTGCTGGCACAGAAAAGTACGTGTTCTTGGTTTTGTAATAAATCGACCGATAAAATCCCCGTTTTCTAACTGAAAACAAACTCGACTGTAATTATGTCCCTTTTTTCTTTAAAAAAAACTTACATACAAAGGATAGATGATTATTTTAAGCGTTAGAAAAGCTGGACAAAGTCACACACACACGCCCACACACACATATATATATATATATATAAATATATATATATATATATATATATATATATATATATATATATATATATATATATATATATATAATACGGTGCCGTAATGCCCCCGCGATTTTAGCAGGAAAAAAGGTTCCAAGCGGAAAAAAAGAGAGAAATAGTTTGCCACTAAAGAAAATGCCGTCGTAACAACGAACCAAGTCGAGAATAAAAAACTAGGATAAACAAACAATCAATTAATAGTAACACTTCTCTCTGGGTACTATCGTTATAAGGGAAGCGAGGTTTACGAGGATGCCTAAAGTAAACCGAAGTCTGCTTTCTGCTCTACTTCAATTTGCCAACTGCTTCTCCAATTTATACCCATAATTTTTATTTTTATCATTCTTTTTCTTCTTTCATGTTATTCTTTTCCTCTTCTTCTTCCTTTATTTTCTTCTCTTTCTCTATTTCCTCATTTTTGTCATTTTACATTTTTTTCTGATTTCTTTCTTTTTCTATTTTTTAAAAATTCCTTTCTCATAATTCATTAACATGGCGTTGCTTTATTTTCACTCTATCTTATATGTATGTCCTGTCTTAATATCTCTTATTTAGTTTTATATGCAAGCTTGATTTATGTCTATATCTTAGTCCATGTTGTTGAATCTACCTTTTATTTTTATTTAATTTTCTTGACTATAACACTTACCTCTAACTCTTAGCCTTACCCATTATTTTTTGGCTAATTGTCGTTTCCCGTGCCTTACTTTAACTCTTAGTTTTGTTCGTGTATTTCTGCCTACTTTATTATGCGCCATTTATTTTCCCCGCTTACCCTAAATTCCTTTATTTGCTCCTCCATTTTACAGTCAATTCTTCTCTTCTCACCTTCTGTCTATTGCCAATAACCGGTTGAACAATTCTTATCGATCCTGTTCCAATTTGACTTCGAATATCGATTCAAAATTAATGAATCGGAGGAAATCAATTCTGATGGTTTCAAGATTAGACTCTTAAAAACATTAATTACAACAAAAGTAATTAACAAACATAATTACAAGAACGAAAGACGAATAGATTTCATTACGCTCATTGTTAATTTTTTTTCCTAGTAAATCAATTTCAGAGTTGCGCATCCCAATAGTGGCTGGTACACAGAGAAATATCGCCATGTGACAGATAAAGCTGTATGTAACTTATACACTAAAGAAAGCGCCTCGCGGATTCCTGCTATATTGAAGCAGATCGTACTAGATAATTAAAATAATATTTTAACTTATAATATACTAGCGGGGTACCCGGCGTTGCCCGAGTGTTTGTTTCCGGGACGGGGGGGGGCGAGTTTTAAAAAATGTTATGGTAGGTAAGTAGGAAGGATCAAACCCGGAGTCATGAGTAAAAGTAGGAAAATAAAGTCTGAAAAAAAAAACAAAAAAAAATCCGCAACGTTAACAGTTCGGCCACCAAGAAAAGTCCATTCCAGTTGTTTAGGAAAAAAAAACGACTACGGTAGGGCGGCGCGAACGTGAAAATATAATGTGAATTGTCCAGCACGCTAACCACTACGCCACAGAGCACTGCAGCTTAGTTTAGTGATTTTAAATAACTTCACATGAAAGAACTACGAACCCAAACCGGTGTTCTCTTCTCAACTGTTCCTTGTGAACGATCCCCAAACGGTGTTAAGTGGTGGCAGGGGGAGGAGGAATTTATTAGAGAGAAAATATTTTACCACTTCCATTGATCTTAACCGATTTTGGTCGTGACTTCTCAGCAGAAAAAGTATAGAAATCTAAGATTATCGAGGAATTTGAGAAATAATAAGGCTATAACACACCTCAGATATTGTTCTGCCGTTTGTGCATATTATATTTTCATGAAATATCCTGATTTTTAATCCTATGAATATCAAAATCAGACGGGAAAAAATGAGTTCATTTTATTTATGTAGATAGATAGAAGAAGAGAAGATTACGAATCAAAGTCGCAATGCGTAAAAAGTCAAACTTGATCAGTACATCAAATCAGTTCCCAAGGCCGCAGGAAAATGGTGGGATCTTTCTATCGATCCAGAATATATCTCACAGCTGATGCAATTCTCATACTATATAAGAGCCAGGTACGTCTAAGGAATGAATACTGTTGCCACATCTGGACAGGAGTTGCTAGAAAAGACTTGTCCTGCCTTGATAGAGTTCAAAATATACTTCGTAGCCTCGTAGGAGATGTCCTTTTCTCTTCCCTGCAACCTCTATCTCACAGAAGAGAATGTGTGAGTTTGTCTCTGATGTATCGTTATTTTCATGGAAAGTGTTCGACTGAGCTTCGGTCTATGGTCCCCCTCGCCAAACTTTCACAAGAAACACTCGTCTAGCTGAAAACACTATCAATTATTCCCCCCGCTCTTTATCTGTGCCTAAATCTAAACGTAGATTCCATGAACAAAACTTCTTTCTTAGAACTGCACGCCTGTGGAATTGTCTTCCGTTTTCCTGTTTTCCGGCTGACTGCAATATGGTTGTCTTCAAGTCTAACGTAAACAAGTTCTTGATGAGCCGTTCCATATAAGTTAACAAATTTACCGAATTTCCATTACTAATGATTACTATATTGTCCAATTTCTACTGTACACTCTTTAACCCTTATCCTCAAGTGGCCTCTCGGCCTTGATAATTATGTGATGCCTGTGTAAAAAAGGGTTATTATAATAAAATTAATGAAAAATCAAACAAAGGGGGGACATTGTTTTTACATATAAATTACAGAGCATATTTAAAACATAAATAACATAAATGTTTTACCATAGCATTCAATTAATTCAGAAATACAAGTAAATAGGATTCCAGAATATATTTTTAGAAATTATCTAACAGTATTTGATTTATGTATTTATGCTGTATAATTATATTGCTTATTTTGGATTAATAGTTAGAGCTTAAAAAAGTTCCTTAGAATCGCGTTACATCGTCACACAGATCATCCCAAAGACTGAGTGCTAAACTGTTGTCTTTATAATGTGTAGGTCAAAGTATCGTCGTATTCTATGCATTTAGGACTCTGGGATTTTCAAAAACTATATCACCATTATTGAATCGCAAGCATTACTCTATTTGTAATTTTTGTAGTTGTGTGTATCACCGAGTTACTATAGAGGAAATCAAATTGTTCTCGCTTAATAGCGACATTAAGATTTTAGGTCTCGCCGAGATATTTCTAAAAACGCCCTAAATTGATCTGTTAAAGTGTGTGTTCCGCATTTCATAGAAAATATGAGTAGTTATGCAACCAAATCTTTATACTTATGGTCAAAAATATTGCTATTGCGTCAGATACAACAGTAATTTTCTCATAAGATGCATATATTACCGAGCTGCAGTAAGAAAACCAACATTTTTTTTCAAGGTTATGTCGCCAGGATGACCTAGGGAATTTATAACCACATTGATGAGTTAGACCATGAATGTGAAACGTGAAAGTGTTTATTTAAGTTAATGTGAAAACCGGTTAAACAATTCTTATCCAGCCAAAAGGTCACATTGTGGAAAATTATGATAGTATGTGGTGATTATTATGGCAAGCAATTTAATTGGAACATTACTGAAAGTAAAAATGAAGAGGTTTTTAGAATGTGCTAAGAGACTGAATTCCACCAAGTCAATAGCTGTGGTCATCAATGCCCTCCGAGGAAAATGAATGATCCTTCAAGTCCGAGTGTCGTTACAAAATTAAACACGTTTTTAAACTACAAATGTCGAATATCTAGTAAGACAGGAGGCGAACTATTACAAAGAGCGATTATTATACCCCAAATGTATTTTTTAAAGAGTCCCTTACTATTCTATCGAACGTCTTACAGGGAGTAAATGACTCATCTTTGTGTGTGACGCAGGTTCGTGATAGGGTCTTCATTCATCGCATCCCACATTGTCAACATCTGCAATAGAAAGATAACGCTTTTCGGTCAGGAATGCATAAGTTTATCTTGGCTCTCGTGATATATTCAAGCTGAATAAAAAATCAGTATTTTTTACATTTGGAACACCACTTGTAATGAAATAAAAACTTTAGGAATCTACAAGAATAAAGAAACATACATGATATTTTAAATGACTGTAAATGTCTGTTCTAATAAAAATTCTTCAAAATTCCTAGAAGTAACAGAAAAATTCACTGATAGTAATGAATAGAAAACGTTTAAATCATTTAACAGTTAACAAGTCGGAACCATATTTAGTCGACCCATTTCGTGCACATCAAACTACTATCTCCCGCGCGTACGCGGTGCAAGATTCAACTGTTATTACAATGCAATCATATTTCAATTCCGTCTTTCTTAATTCCGTCTTTCTTCATTGAAAGATCAATTGATCAATTTGTTTGTTTTTTTTTAAACGTTAGTCGTCCCCGTTTAGTTTTATAGTCATTTGATTTTTTCATTGACATTTTGTGCAGCCTTACTTGTTTTGAATTTTTACACCATTTGTGTGTGTGTGTGCGTGTGTGTGTGTGCGTGTGGGTGTGTGTGTGTGCGGGTGTGGTTGTGCGGGTGTGTGTCTGTTGGTGACAATTTCTCTTTCCTCCTGTGTATATATACTTTTCTTTTTTTATTTCAAATTTCTTGGCCGTTTTCAAACGTTTTTTTGTTTTGCAGTCGGCTACTACATATAATGTTGGGCAGGGGTAAATTCGAGAGTTCTTTAGGTTGTGGGTTATCCAGATATTTTGTAAGCATTTGAGAGTTTTGGGATTTTTTTCTGAAGGGATTCATCACTAAAAGACCCTTCTTTTTCCGAAAAGAAATTTCCTGTGAAAAGGCAGCATTTCTTCTGAGGTTTTACGGTTCACAGATATCTGTGGTGTGGATAGGTAGGGGCACACCTTTATTGCCTCTGTTACAGGTTTCCTTTTGCGGACTGGTGATCGATGTTGACGGGGTGGATTCTTTTTTGTTGTTTGTTTGTTAGAAACTACTCTAACAGTGTTCGTCGATGCAGTGCACGACGGTAACTTTACTCTACCACTGGTATCATTACCAAGTGGGATGTTCACCCCTTTAAATGTTAGTTGGTTAGGGTGAAAGGTTACTTGGGCGAGGTTCCTTTGCAAGCAGTCTACACCTAATATCAACTCCCGACCTAAGTCTGGGGTGATATAAAATCTAGACGAGGTTTGCGCCTTCTTCATTTTAATAGGCAAATTTGGCCATGCTTTTTAGTGCACTCCTTTGCCCGTTTGCGAGAGTAACTGTTAGGTTGCAATCCTTTAACTCTTCTTTATGCGTTTTATCTCCTCAAAAACTGATGTTTTGGGGAGTGAGGCTTACATGTTCGAATCTAGTTCGATGCACAAAACGCATTCGCAGAATACTGCCAAATTGTACGTTTCCATTTTTATATGTCCTCGTCCGTTGTTTGTTTACTAAAAGTCGTTCTAAATAGAAATATATTGAGGAAACGAATACCAACAGTAATCATCTGATGTACTCGAAATGAATAAATTCTGCTAAATAATACCAATAGAGAGTAATAACATTTTGCAACAATGAATATCACGATGACTGCGTGATGGTAAACCGAAGTCTACCTTACACAATTTGGCACACCATGCTAAATGTAGAAGATGACAGATGCTATGTAAGACAGATCGATAATCTCTTGTATGTAAGCCTATTTTCATTGAATGGAATTCCAGTTAAAGTATGAGTCGATTCATGTCACGAGCTTATAGCATACGAGTATACGTCTTTATTTATCGAATTGTGATCGATATGTTATTGACACCCCGAGCTGTTTTTGCAGGCTGGAGACGTTATTTCAATGATGGATGCTATTTATGGCATGACTGTTCCTCAGATAAAATATAAGACAAATTAAATATTTTAGACGCGTATTCATTTTTACGAGTCACGTCTCTTCTGACATATTTCTACATTAGAAAATGTAACATTGTTTTTCGTTTGATGTATGCACGAACGTCTTTACGCTTAAACCTTGGCTATTTTTACCATGCTATGTGTATATTTTTATATTATCAGGTCTGAAGTATTCATGTTTTTTTATATTACTACTGCAATTATGTCGTTTCGTTTACTTTATTTATAACTCACTCAAGACGTACATCTTTCTAATAGAGAAAATCAGATTGATACATTTCAGAGAAGACGGTTTAAAAAATTGGGGTCCGTATTATATTCGAAAGTTTCATAGTTTAATCCAGCTGAGGACACCAGAATATTGTTAGATAATTGTTAGATAATTATTGTTAGATAATTGCTGGAAAACTAAAGCATTACTTTCGAGTCTAGACCCCATGTTTATGGATTCTAGTGGACTTTATTTGAATCTACAGTCTCATTTATGCGTCTATTGTGCTGGTACAACTTCAGTACTCTGCTAACTTGAGCAATGCATCTGAAAGAACTTTGTAGTTGACCCGTTCTCTACTATTATATAAACGTAAACTTGCGTGTGCCCGTGTAAGTGATTGACTTTGTGCCCTATACACTTGAAAACGTTTAGGCAGATTTGTTAATGAAATTTCACACTAATGGTTATTTATGTCTGGTAGTGTTCTTTAATAGGTTTTGTATTGGAATGTCTCCAATACGCATCGATAATCGAAATAAACAAATTAAAGAACACGCGATTCAGGCCAAAGTTCCATTATATTAAGCATAAAATTACAATACATTTGAAAGGGTATGTTACCACACAAGCTAAAAGGCTCGACATAAACCATCAACAGTATGTTCTTTGATATCACATAGTTCTTTCGACATGAATGTTTGATTTTAAAGCACAGCTGCACCTTCATACTTGACTTTTTCGTTTTAAACTTATTTCAAGCCATTATTACAGCAAAGGCAATAAGTTCAAGCAATTAAATCAATAGTAAGTTATTTGATATGACAGGAGCTCGTCTGAAATGAATGTTTTTAAATAGAGAACCACTAGAGCATAATACTTGATATTTGCATTTTAATTTTTAATTGAAGCAATTATATATATATTTTTTACAAATCAACAGTCGATTCTCTACAGTTCAATGTAGACTTCAACGTATCCTGGACTAAGTCAATGTGGGAAAAATGTAAAGCTTCTGCCCGGTGAACCGATTCACTAACATGAGCAGCCAACCAATCGATTCGACTGAAAAATGAGCAATTTCGCCGATTTTGATGACCATTACATTGTTAGAGAATGGATCGAGAGAGAGAGAGAGAGAGAAATAAAGAGAGAGAGAGGAAGGTGTGTAAATTATAGGTCAGACACGTTGACTGGAAGTCAGAATCATCTGATCGGATGGCGTGTGAGTCACGTGATCAGGTTAGCTGAATCGTTGAGATTTGGTTTGGGCTTAGAAGACGACGGACGGCTTCACAGACGTCTCCTCGCCTTCACTGGGAGGGGACGCTGAGGTGTACGACGCAAGCCAGAGATTCACTTTCCATCCTTCTGCGAAACATCTGGAAAGTGAAATAAACTATAAAACCAATTCCTTGTCTTGGAGTGATTGAATCTTCGTCCCCAAAACAATTACCAGTATCCTTCCAAGACGAGATGAATTCAGTTGGACCAACATCTAACGCAAGAAGGTACGTCTTAAAATACATGTACCACACATACACACAGCGACATATGAACAAATAGACAGATCAACTAGATGATCACACAACGTTAACTCTGACTAGACGATCAGACACGATTCCCTTTATGATACAACAACACAACAAATACAAAATTATATAATTAACTAGACAACCTGTGACCCGTTGGGTCACTCAATGTTGAGAAATTATAGCCACATTTAATAAATCCAATAAACGTGATTGATACGACTGCTGGGTGTTGGCTCATTATATATATATATATAATGTTTTTGTTTAACAAAGTTATAAAAACAAATATTTCTTATATGGCTAAAGCTACCGATATAATATTTTTAACATGATTCCGGGAATATCATCCAAAAACATATTTTTAAAAAATCTGGAGTGCAAAAATACCATTTATGGAGTGTTGGAGTCGCTGAAAACGTACACAGTAAAACAATACTTTGTAAAATAGTAGATTTCTTTGTAAGAAAATTGCGTATGTTATATTAGCTATGTAATTAATGTATTAAGATGACACTTGTGACGTAAAGAAAATAATTTTTGTGACATAACAGAAACATTTCTATGAAAGTATATTAAAATGAAATAAGACTATAGATAGATTTCTATTAGTCATTCTGTTAATAATTGTTTATTTTGGAAAAAAAGCAAAATTACAGCCATTGAATTATATGTGGTCCTTCATCACAGCTTGGATTTTTATCAGCCACTTGTGATCTTGTAACTTTGCGTTTAGGCATGATCTGAGGGGAAATACATTATTTATATGTTCTTCTTCATTAGTAGTAGTAGTAGTATTAGTAGTAGGAGAAGTAGTTGAGTAGTAGTAGGAAAAATACATGTCAACTAGGAGTAGTAATAGTAGGATAAGGAAGAGGAGGCGTAGTATTAGTAGTAAGATGAGGAAGAGGAGGCGTAGTAGTAGATGTAAAGAGGAGAAGTAATAGTAGTAGCAAGAAGAGTAGGCATAGTAGTAGTAGTAGGAGGAGGATAGTGCGCAAACAAACAAGCAAACGACCAAGAACGGCAGAGTTTTAGTATTATATATGTTTAAGAAAGTTATAAACACAAATATTTCTTATATGGCTAAAGCTACCGATATATTATTTTTAACATGATTCCAGGAATATACTAAAAAAGCATATTAAATATTATATAGAAAATTGCCTTTTATGGGGTCGCTGAAAACGTACACAATAAAACAATACATTGTAAAATAGAAGATTTATTTGTAAGAAAATTGCGTTAAAATAACTTAAACGTAATACGGAAATGAACGATGTAAAGAAAAATGCAGAAAGTATTAATAATTGTTTATTTGGATAATTTAAAACGCAAAAAATATTAGGCCGCTGAAAACGTACACAGTAAAAATACGTGGTTAACAGGTCAAAGTTGATTTGTTTGTGAGAAAATTGCGACAGTATAGTTTTAATACAAAATAGTTGCAAAACATCTCGTAAGGGGTCAGTATGTTATATTAGCTATGGAATTAATGTATGAGCATGGCACATAAGAGGAGGAAGAGGAGGCGTAGTAGTAGTTGTAAAGAGAAGTAATAGTAGTGGCAAGAAGAGGAGACATAGTAGTAGTAGTAGTAGTAGTAGTAGTAGGAGGAGGAGGAGGAGGAGGATACATCGCAAGCAAACAAGCAACAACAAAGAACGACAGAGTTTTAGTATTATATAGATTCTGAAACATTCGTTTATCATCATAAATTTCCGGTACACGTCGGATTTCTTGCTAGTATACTATAAAACAACAACTTTGTTCCGCGTCTTTCAATAGTAGATGAAACCAAACAAGTTGTGCATGAAATAACTAAATACTATCCATATTATCCGCGGCACGTCAGCCTGTTCAAAGGAATACAATAATATAAAGATTACATATCTTTGCTTACAGTACGATTGCATTAGAAAAACTTGTGAAGCGCATCATGTAAACATACTGTCTCTTTCTGTTGGAAATATTTTATAAAATTTTTGTGCTAACAATTAATAGAATTATTGTGTAATTGGATCTTAAAATATAAATAAAAATAATAAGCATTATTACTCAGAATTTATCGTATTTTAGATTTTACATTGTGGTTTCGTGATTCCAAGTGCGAAAACATGAAATGATAATTGAAACATATTTATATATTAATAAATTTTAAAATATACTAACAATTTAGTCATGCTTTGTTCGGTCCCTATGTACTGTTCATAACTTTATGTTCATAACTTTATGTTCATATATATATATATATGTATATATATATATATATGTATATATATATATATATTAAGAAGTTTGACTCATGTCCAGGTAACCTAGTAACCTACCTTAGATATTGTCAGCCTTTAACGTCGCCCCTACTGTACGTGTACAATTAGTATCTAAAAAGAATTCTAACGCAAACGATATCGGAACATAAATGCCAACAATAGAATTGTCTGATTTATACGGATAAAATAAAGAATTTATCTAAACTTATCAGAAACAAGATTAAATAATATCCAGAATTGTTCTACTCAAAACGGTTCTCCGAATGCACATCTATGATTGTTTTATTGATTTATCGTCTAATAAGCAAGTACAATATCATTATAAAGTTCAAACTCAATACGTGATGTAAGGATAAATGCAGGGAAATCCGTTATTATATTCGAGTTCTTCTTTGATTTTCGGCAAGAGAAACATGAGTTAATGTATGCAACATCTACGTGTGGAAATCGAATTGTCTCAACACGAGTGGAAAAAAAGAGCGAACAGTACATTGAATAAGGTGCCGTTGGTATTCCATTCTTGTAACGTGTCTACAGTAATTAAGATGAAAGAATACAAGTAGTCAGACATATTGCCCCGGGGAATAAATCATCAAGCAGATTCATTTTGATATGTTGGATAGGTTTTTGTATGACCCATCATGTATATCGTAACAGATTCGTATAATTTATCAAAATAAGGGTCAGACGGGTGAGACCAAACCAGTTTTTCTTTGCCAATGTTTCATTAGTATTAGAAGCAGACACAACGGGCAAAAATTATATATATATATATATATATATATATATATATATATTATATATATATATATATAACTACTTAATTTATTCACATAAATTTAATATACGAAAGTATAGATTTATGCGTAAACTTTAAGTATTTACTTCAAAAGTGTTCAATACGTAGGTAGAGCTAGTTAGTAATATATAAAATATATATGGCGATTAAGTGAAACTGGCATTGGACAGGCTATTTCCCTAGAAGAGTTTGCAATTACAGGATACTCTTACTTAACTTCTAAATCTGGCCCCCAAAATCGACATGGGCATGGAAGATGTGCCTATATTAAAGATAGCTTTCCATGTGGGAGGGACATCTCCAGGGAAGATCCTAACTTACCCTTTAGGTGCTTCCGGGTTGCTTTAGCTCACACTAGGCATTTATATTTACTCTCTATCGCCCCCATAACAGCGGAGTTACTATCTTTCAAAGCATATCTGAGAAAATTGACCAAGTCCTATCTGCTTATCCTTCAGCTAACGTCCACGTATGTGGAGACTTTAATGTTCACAACGTCGAATGGTTGACCCACTCAAACAAGACCGATGATGAGGGGAGGTTCCGTCATGATTTCTCCATTGCCTATGACCTCACTCAGATTGTTCAGGAACCCACCCGTGTGCCCGACAATGACGGCCAGTATGCGAGCCTACTAGACCTTTTTCTCACAACTTGCCCTGAGCTATGTTCAGTTTCTGTTCTGTCGCCTCTTTGATCTTCCGACCACTCTGTTGTATCAAATAAGATAAAAATGAAATGTAATAAGTCCCCAGACGTACCTCTCCATCGTACAGAATATCGATACACTAAGGCTGACTGGGACAGCTTCCGTACATTTATATATGATCTACCTCTGCATTCCGTGTTTAAAAAGGATGTGTCCTCTATAGTATTAGACCTGACTGAATGGTTAATTGTAGGTATTGACCATTTCATACCCTCTAAAAAGTTTCAGCAAAAACCTAACAGCCAGCCATGGTTCTCTCCAGAATGTGCTGCTGCCATTGCGCACAGAAATCACTTTTTCCACTGCTTCATTCGTAATAGATGTATGGAAACTAAAGCCGTTTTCAGGTCTGCCAGCAACCATTGTAAGAAAATAATAAGGAACGCAAGAGAGTTGTATGCTCAATCTGTTAAGTCCAAAGTAGCTGAGCAGCGGCTTGGTTCCCACCAGTTTTGGCAAATAGCAAACAGAATCCTGAACAGAAGCGTGCGCTCCATCCCAACTATTATCAATGGACCTGAGGTAATCTAGTCAGCATCAGACAAAGCCAAACTCTTTGTCAAGTACTTTGCAGCTAATTCTACCCTTTGCGACCAAGGCCGCCAACCCCCAATATTTCCTCCTGTATCAGAAAACACGCTATGTGATATACGTATATCTGTACGTGATGTTGCCAAGATAATCAAAAACCTTGATTCCAGTAAAGCAACTGGCCCTGACGGTATTCCAATTATAGTAATCAAAAAACTTCAACCTCAACTAGCGCCCATACTTACAAAACTGTTTAAGCGTTGTCTTAAGGAGAATAGTTTCCCATCTCCCTGATAAATCTCATCAGTATGCCCTGTATTTAAGAATTCAGGTGATTGCTCATCCCCTCTCAGTACAGGCCAATAAGTTTCCTGTGCGTCATGAGTAAGTTGCTAGAATCTGTGTTAAATACAGAAGTAATCAACCATCTCAACAAAAATAACCTTCTTAGTGACACTCAATATGGTTTTACTTCTGCTAGATCTACAGCAGATGTGCTTACAGTTATATCGCATAGGATTAGCAAATCTCTCGACGATGGCAATCTTTCTAGGGCAATTGCTCTTGACATATCTAAGACCTTTGATAGGGGGTGGCATAAAGGTTTACTTCATAAGATC
Organism: Euprymna scolopes; assembly: GCF_053919585.1. Lineage (NCBI taxonomy): Eukaryota > Metazoa > Mollusca > Cephalopoda > Sepiida > Sepiolidae > Euprymna > Euprymna scolopes. The sequence goes on from NC_136503.1 coordinate 73,568,676, forward strand.
GCTAGCTATGGTATAGCTGGAAATGTCTTCTCAATTATTAACTCATTTCTTTCTGATAGGTTCATAAGAGTAGTAGTTGAGGGGCAAAAATCAGAAGCTCACAGTATTAATGCCGGTGTCCCTCAGGGGTCCATCCTGGGCCCAACTCTTTTCCTGATCTACATTAATGATCTTCCACATCACATCCTTACATCATTTGTAGACATTTATGCTGACGACACTACCATTTATGGTAGCACATCTAAGACAGTGAACGACCAAGTTCTCTTCAATTCTCTCTCTTCTGATCTTGAGCACGTAGTACAATGGGGAAAGGAGTGGCTGGTTACTTTTAATGCATCTAAAATCAAGCTTCTCTCTTTACATCATCAACATTCTAATCCACATTTGGTATCAATTGAAATGAATGGCTCTCGTCTTCAGGAGGGCTCAAGTTTTGACAAGCTTCTGGGCTTGACCATTACTCCTGATCTTAAATGGAACACGTACATCAAATATGTTGCCAAGGCCGCTGGAAAAATGGTGGGATCTTTCTATCGATCCGGTAAATCTCTCACTGCTGATGCTATTCTCTATCTATATAAGAGCCAGGTACGTCCAAGGGTGGAATACTGTTGCCACATCTGGACAGGAGTTGCTAGAAAAGACTTGTCCTGCCTTGAAAGAGTTCAACATAGACTTCGTAGCCTTGTAGGAGATTTCCTTTTCTCCTCCTTGCAACCTCTATCTCACAGAAGAGATGTTGCGAGTTTGTCTCTGATGTATCGTTATTTTCATGGAAAGTGTTCGACTGAGCTTCAATCTATGGTCCCCCCTCGCCAAACTTTCACAAGAAACACTCGTCTAGCTGTAAACACAATCAATAATTCCCCCCACTCTTTATCTGTGCCTAAACCTAATCGTAGATTCCATGAACAAAGCTTCTTTCTTAGAACTGCACGCCTGTGGAATTGTCTTCCGTTTCCCTGCTTTCCGGCTGACTACAATATGGTTGTGTTCAAGTATAAAGTAAATAAGTTCTTGATGAGCCGTTCCATATAAGTTATCAAATTTACCAAATTTTCATTACTAATGATTACTATATTGTCCAATTTCTGCTGTACACTCTTTAACCCTTATCCTTGAGTGGCCTCTGGGCCTTGATAATGTGGCGATGCCCATGTAAAAAAAAGCTACACTGAATATTCTGCGTTTACTTCAACTATAGAATTCGTCAGGCTTATGCGCGAATTCTCTGGTTGCTTCTTGTTTTTATATATGTTGAGGATTTCTAGTTAGCCAATCAGCTTTCTAGTATCCACCGCGCCCCTTCCTATCTGCCAATGGGCATGCATTTTATGAAAGAAAGGATCTGTTTATGAACTAGGTTAGTTGTTTAAGGTAGATGTTTTCCTTCTTTTATATATATATATATATATATATATATATATATATATATATAGATATAGATATAAATATACCTATGTGTACACACATACATGCATATATATATATATATATACATATATACATATATATGTGATCGTTTATGTATATTCATGTTTATTTAGTTTATTTATTTGTTTGTTTTCTATTGTTATTGTTAGTTTTAAAGCTATTTTGTATCGCTATCCTAGAGTAAGTTTTATTTTGTGAACACAGTTGTTTGCTATTTGTTGTCTACAGCTTAATAGATTTTGGGGTTCTTTAAAGTACAGGATAGCAAATTTTTCATGGGGGCATGATTTACATGGGTCGTCTAAATGTCTGCATGTGGTAGCTTGTCTCATTATTTTCCATTCGACTACCGGCGAATGTCCGCTTTCTTTGAGTTCCCAGTATTTATTCGCTAGTGTTGTTTTTATAAGGTGTTTTTTTTATTTTTGAATGTATTTTGTGGTCATAGTATCGGGTTTTGAAATCGAAGGAAGTCATGCCTATGTAATATTTCTTGTTATTCGGGTTTTCTTTCGCAAATATTGTTGCTTGATAAAGATTTATCAAGCAACACTATTTGCGAAAGAAAACCCGAATAACTATGCATCCATGAAAAATTTGCTATCCTGTACTTTAAAGAACCTCAAAATCTATTAAGCTGTAGACAACAAATAGCAAACAACTGTGTTCACAAAATAAAACTTACTCTAGGATAGCGATACAAAATAGCTTTAAAACTAACAATAACAATAGAAAACAAACAAATAAATAAACTAAATAAACATGAATATACATAAACGATCACACATATATGTATATATATATATATATATATATATGTATATATATATATGCATGTATGTGTGTACACATAGGTATATTTACATATATATATAAAATTTAAAAAATATATATATATATACAAGTACATATAACTAATATATACATGTGTGTAATTTTATAAAAAACATAAACTCTGCTTATACACACAAATACACATTATATATATATATATATATATATATATATATATATATATATACATTATATATATAAAGGTTTAATTGATGGTCTTACCACTGTCACACAGAGCTGGAAATGTCACACTTGTGAAAAAGTGCTTTTGTAAAAATCTGGCTACGTCAACCACCTTAAATCGCCCTAAATATGTTTAATATGCAACAAAGTTTGCAAGTCTATTACTGGTTAGTGAAGACATGCGATTTTTCATAGAAATACCCTTCAACTTCCAGAGGAACTCAACTCAGTGGAAATTGCTCAATTTGTATGTCACATCTCTTTCAAGATGTGCAAACCTGCTGCGGGAGTTCAGAGTAACCTGAGATGGTGTGGACAATGAGATTGGGAGTACCCAATGTGATTGTGATCATCTGGAAAGATGCAGTAATCATCATATATATATATATATATATATATATATATATATATATATATATATATATATACATATATATATTTAATAAATTCGTATTCCTGTCTGTTATTTTGCTTGTTTTCATAATGACGTATTAGCAGATATATGTAAAATATGTCAATATAACAAATTGCATCGTATACAACGTCATATTAGAACATATATATATATACATATGTGTGTGTGTGTGTGTGTGTGTGTGTAGAGAGAGAGAGAGACAGAGAGAGAGAGAACGAGAAAGAGAGTAAGAGAGACACACATTACATAGTTGCTACACTGAACATACTAATGTTTCGGAACGATTGGTTTATTAAAAACCGAAGGCTCTTTCCTTGTCATTAATAAAGAAAGAATATATCCGCTATTCATCATAGCTGATTCTTAATAATTATTTTTAATAAGCCAGTCGTTCCCAAACATTAGCATGGTCAGTGTAGCAACTATATACTATTTGTCCATACAAATAAATATATTTTACTCTGCTCTTTTTTGAGCACTCTTAATGAACTCATTTTATATCATACGCTTTACCCCTGAATACCTTTAACTTGGTATATATATATATATATATATGTATATATATATATATATATATATATATATATATATATATATATATATATATATAATATGTAAATGTTGGTGCGTTCGGAGTTAATTGTCTAAAAAACCACTGGACGGATGGCTTCTACGTTTTGGTATAATATGTTTACTATATCTATGTGTGTTTTTATATATTTCTTTTTAATTATAACATTATACTTAATTTTTTTATGATAAATAGCTGGATTTCTTTGTACCGAGAGGTCATTTTTTTTATTTAGGGACAATTATTTATTACCGCTTCCTGTCACGTGATCAGTGTTACAATTTTAGCGGTTTTCCTGCTAGATCTGGAGGTTTCGTTTACAATCTAGCGGGAAATTCTAGAAAATCTGGAGGTATTTGGTACTCAGACAGTCAGACACCCGCATTAAATTGCTTTAAAATACTTTAAAACATAGAATAAACTCATTCATGTAAGTAAAAAAAAGTAGCATTTATTGCCTTTGGTAGAATTATTTATTGATTATTTGTTTTGTTTTTCACCTTTTTTTCGACTAACCATTCTTAAATCTCAACATAAAATCGATTTTTCAAATATATTTTAGGTGGGGGGGGACATTCCAATCTCCCCGAAGGGGTTTGTATTACTGTACACGGGTTTGTATTACTGTACACATTCGAAATTCTGTCAAAAAACAAATATATAGCAAATAAATGTTATCAAAGGCAAGATAAGTTACTTTTCTGCTAAACTGGCTAGCGATTTTCTGGACATTTCTTTCTCCTGATCTCGCGTTTTTTTTTTTTTTTTAAATATCAGTTGACAACATTGCATCACTAAAAAAACACCACAGGCTTAATGTAAACAGAATGTGTTTACAATATCGGTAAATGTTCAATGGGTTTATTGATAATGTAACCATGTGATTGAACTTTAATTTTAATTAACCACACGTGGTCGAACAATGAATGCGGAGGCTCAAAGTGTACACACATTTTGTTTCCTCCCTTTACTTAAGAATTCACCAAAAATCAGGAAATTAACGAATTTTAATGAAAATTGCAGTATTTTTCAAATAATGATCGCAGAATATAATGAACTAATTATTTTTACTTAACTCTCGGTGAAAATGTTTTATTTTGTTTAAACAAAAAATACCTTTACTAAAGTTATGGTTTTCAGTAGTAAATAAAAAACGCAAGAATTTATTTTTGCTTTTTTTAAAGCATCGTAATTTGTAACAATAAAAAAATAATTGTTACAGTAACATTACAAAAAAAGTCCCTAAAGTCCGTATTAATGTATTCGATATAACTCGAAGAAAAATGAATTATTGGATACTAATCAGGAAATTAAAGATTCAATTAGATTCCTATTTCAATCACCTAAATTATTTAGCTTGAAATGTGTTTACGAATTTATAGCCAAACCTAAATATTTTTTTTGTAAATATCCAGATACGCTACTACAGAACACGAACCACTCTAATTTGTTTGGGGGGATGTGATGTTGGGGCGCGCGCGCCAACATCATATCCGCTCCCCCTCCCCCCGCTCGCGCCCCCAATGTACAAAGTAAAATCTTCGGAAAATGTTAAATGGTGTTCTAATTGGTAAATGTCGGTGCGTTACTTACGGAAAATTTGAAAATTCGATGTTCTAGGTAAAAAAAAAAACACAGATAAATTACCCCCCCTACTCCAACTTGGTGTGCTTTCCTTTTCTTATTTTATTTCTTTTTCAGCTAATTACCCAAAAAGCGCTATAATGTATTTTTGAAAATTAGAAAATTCTATGTCCTGGAAAAAAAAATCCCCTTCCCCCAACATAGTTTGCTTGGTGAAGCCGTCGTTTATGCTACAGCGTGCATGCGCGTAGCATAAACGAATGCTTCAAAATGGTGGAAAGAAGTTCGTGGGTTCAGGGGTAAACACCATGCCAACGGTAAATTTGCCCCAAGTTTGACTATCAGATTCGTTGTCAGCGACCTCAATTACCTACAAAAAAACAAATTAGAGTGGTCGGTGTTCTGTAGTAGCGTATCTGGATATTTACCCTTTTTTTTCTTGCTTAAAAAAAATAGCATTAATACAGTAAGTTAGGTAAACTGACTTTTTCGTTTCAAAATGGAATTATTTCCCTTTCGTTATTAACTTAAAAAATTTTTTTTTTTTTTTAATAAATAGTTTGTGGGGTTTGTACACATAGATTCGAAAAAGTTGTCCAAAAAGAAATATATGACAAATAAATGTTATCAAAGGCAAGATAAGTTAGTTTTCTACCAAACTGGATACATTTTTCGTGTTTTTATTCAATGTAACATGTTTCTTCAGCTCGAAAACCATACAGTGTTTACCGATGCATTGGAACATTCAAGATGGCGCCTGATTATCTCTTTAACACGGTAAGTGTGGGAAAAGATGTTATAAATAAAAAAACCGGATAAAATATTGTTAAGAACTCGTTCAATATATGTTACCGTGACATAGGTTGACATATATTCGGCGGGTTTTTAATAGTATGGTTCATAGTTTTTTATTTATAACACCTTTTTCCATACTTACGGTGTTAAAGAGGGTGTGAGACGCCATCTTGAATTTTCGAATACATCGGTAAACACTGTATGTTTTTCGAGCTGAATAAATATGTTACATTGAATAAAAACACAAAAAATATATCCAGTTTGGCAGAAAAGTAACTTATCTTGCCTTTGATAACATTTATTTGTTATATATTTGTTTTTTGACAACTTTTTTCGAATCTATGTGTACAGTAATACAAACACCCATTTTGTGTTTTATAGACATAAAGTACAATTGTTGAATGTTACTGTTTCGATTATATTCGTTTGGGGGCACAACTAAAAAATAAAGAAAGATTAAAATGAAGCGAAATTTAAGTTTCCGTTGCATTTTTACAAAAACCGTAAAACAGTGCATACTCAGCAAGTTTAATCGTAATTTATAAGCATATTGAAACACTAAATCAACATTTTATTTATTTTTTTGCATAATTAATGATGGGAGAATTTTTCTGTTTATTTTCTTAACATCTGTTAAAAAAATAAATAATTTGTACATTCTCTTGGAAAAAAGAATCAAACTTTTCTCTACTTTCACATGTGTTCCATTTTAACAAACTGAGCCACAGCAACGCGTGGCCGGGTACAGCTAGTATATATATATATATATATATATATATATATATATATATATATATATATATATATATACTTTTACTATAATAAATAAATACCTACAGACACAAGTGTTTCATCCTTTCGGGAATCTTCAGTGCAGGGTGTCACGATTAATACCAGTCGAACGATTTGAACCCCGCAACATGAGACATATCTGGCTAATCCTTTCCTAATCCATTTGGCTACCATTAACTGCGTGAAATGTTGAACTTTTTAAATGTTCATTTCCGTCAGTCAGACAGTGATCTAATCGTTATACGATGATTTATGCGTAAGAGCTGAATTGATCGACTTAATTCAACTGAAATTCTCAACGATAAGAAATGAATTTCTTAAAGGGGCTGTCATAATAAATTTTACTATAATAATTAAATGTATATATATATATATATATATATATATATATATATATATATATATATATATAAATTGGCAGCAGGTCATTATTTAGACACGTTTGATCGGACACGACGGAGTTATTACATTTTCCGCACTTGTTGGATGTCTTTTCAAATTGCCGGCAGGATTATTAATTTTGACAGGATTTTATATGCAAGATGGCGGCCAAAAGTGTTTTTAAACCGGATCTCATTTAACACTGGTACAAATATTCTCAAATCAAAATTAAATTAAACTATAACCAATTTAAAAAAAAATAAATACCCTAAGCCTCAAAGGAAAAGAAAATGAAAAGAAAACAACAATTGCTCCTGACGACAATCGGATGCCGGATAGACAGCGCTTGAGAAATATATGACAAACCAACAAATTCTAGGATACATTCTGCCTAATACTCCTGCCGAAATTAAAACGATCGCTCGGCACATAGAAAATATATCGAACAAGATCGAAATAAGAAATAACGCTGTCCTGTTCAATCGAAGTTCTCTCTCTCTCTCTCTCTCTCTCTCTCTCTATATATATATATATATATATATATATATATATATATATATATATATATATATATATATATATAAAATCTAATGTATCTTAACCCTCCAAACAGAAATATTGTCAATAGCAGTCTCTCTCCCTCCTTATTATCTCTTACCTCACCCCCTTTTTTCTCTTGTTTTTCTTTCGTATTGCTTCTAAACACTTCTTCCTAATACGAACAAACCCTTGTGTAAGGTCTGACAACGCTGTTGGATCGACAACATGGTCCAACATCTGAAGCATTTGTAACCAAACAGATAAAACGGTAATAAAACAAGGCCGATAGCCATCATTCGTGTGCTCTCGTGTAATGAATGAATGCGTCAATGTAGAATTGACATGAAATTCTTTAAGATGGACTAAAATGACCGAAAAATGTGCTGAAATGACAAGGCCGATTTTTAATGTGAGGAGTGAAGGGGAAATGGAGACCAACTCCCCGGGGAGTAGGGGAGCTGGATAGTGACAATTGACAAGAGGGGTTGTCCCTACATTGATCAAGGTCTCATATGTGGGGTCGCCCCTCACATATGGTCTTTGCTTGCCGTATCTGCCGGGACAAATGGTATTTCTTCCCCCACCGAGAAAATTAGGCACAAGGCCGATTTTTAAAGTGAGGAGTGAAGGGGAAATGGAGACCAACTCCCCGGGGAGTAGGGGAGATGGATAGTGACAATTGGTATGAAGGGTTGCCCCTACATTGACCAAGGTCTTATATGTGGGGTTACCCCCACATATGGTCTTTGCTTGCAGTATCTGCCGGAAAGATGGTATTTATTTGCTCCCCCACTGAGCAAATTAGGCACAAGGCCGTTTTTAATGTGAGGTAAAAACCAGCTCCCCTAAAAGTAGGCAAAAAGGGGGCACTCTGGTTACCAAAAATAATAATTGTCCCAGTATAGAGGGTTTCCCCTCCATTGACTGGTACAAATTATCTTAAGTGCAGCATCTGCCGGAACAGATGGTATTTATTTGCTCCCCCACTGAGCAAATTAGGCACAAGGCCGATTTTTAATGTGAGGAGTGAAGGGGAAATGGGGACCAGTTCCCCGGGGAGTAGGGGAGCTGGATAGTGACAATTGGTATGAAGGGTTGCCCCTACATTGACCAAGGTCTGATATGTGGGGTTACCCCCACATATGGTCTTTGCTTGCAGTATCTGCCGGAACAGATACTACACTTTGAGATATTAAATCTTTTATTCACGTTAAAAAATACAGTAAAATTAACGGTGAACAAAAAACTTAGGCACATGACCAACTCAAAAGGGGGGATTTTAGGGGTCGTTGGTCATCCTTGTCACTCCAGAACTAAACAAAGTCAAAAGTTTCTCCAAGCTAGTATCTTCTTTCACCATAATACCGCATCCACCCTTTCATATTGTGGGACTTCCTAGTAACTCCCAATTTTTAAAACATTTTTTATTGACGAGTAAAAACAAAAAAGATAACAATAAAATGGTACAATAATTCATTTGTGTCGAGGGCGGGGGAAGAAAAAATAAAAAGGTGATTAGTAGGACCCTCCCAACGCCGTCTAGTTGATAGACTGCCCGTTCCACTAGGTTTGTAAAAGGAACCTCGCTTCTGCGGGTCAGTCTCTAGGTGGGGATGCCCTCTAGATGGGGGTGAATGGAGAAAAGAAAATTTTTGTGGGTAAGGGATGGAGGTTAGTTTGTATTTCTTTTTCTCCAAGATGGGTAAAATTTAGAGGAAGGGGTGAAAACAAAAATTGCAGGTAAGAGGGGATGGGGATCTTGGAGGCTTCCTAATCGGGGAGGGATGGAACACACACTCAGCTAGCTGAGAGACTACTTGTTTAATTTAACTTTACAGAACTGCACGTTCCACACCTAGGCGGGGAACACGTATTCAAATTTGGCTCCTCTTCGTACACACAGACTTGTCACATGTATCCATCTTCTGTCAAATGCCGCGCGATGCAGCCTTCTTCTATCACATCTGATCTTCACCCGTAGTTGGTGTTTAAAGAACGCGATCAGATCTTGATCAGAAAAAGACAACACCCCCCGGAAACCTTGCAGACGCGACGTCCAAATCACCATTCTCGCCACGGCCAGAATCGTAACGTAGACCATTTGTCTTTCCCGGTCCCACGGCGGCCTCACGTTGTCCACAACATTGGATACAGTAATTGGGCGAGGATGCTCAGGATCGATGCGAGCCGTCACCCCACTGACATACGACCAGTACTGGCGAAGTTCGCGGCAATCAAAGAAAGCGTGATCCGTAGTTTCCACAGCCGTTGTCCCACAACGGGGACAATCAGGCGACTCCAGAAACCCAGAACTGCATTGTATGTTGTTGAGTGGAAGTGCATTTCGGGCCAATCGCCAGGTCAGAGAGAACTCCGAATTGTTCAGATGACTCGAACCTGGCGCCCAGCTCCACGCGGAGCGGATCTCACTCTGCTGCCACCCCAAACGCACGCATAGCGGGTCGTCAGCGGCCCCCTTCACTAGATCCCTGTGGAGTTCCCTACGGGTAGCAGTCACAAGGTCACTGGACCTTGGTAGTCGTTTTAGCGCGGCTCGGCACTCTTTCATGTAGGCAGATTCTCCCCGCGGCCTGCGACGGCTCTCGATGGAAGGATCGAGAACGAGGTCGGGGAAGGCGGCAGTAACCACGGGGTGCCACGGTTGGTCCTCCTGCATATAGTGGCTCAGGAAGGCCAGCCTCTCAGCATCTCGATGACACTTCAAGTCCGGCATTCCCAAGCCTCCCTCACACGGACGTTGAATACAGACCTGTCTGCTCACCCAGTGTCTTCCTCTGTCCCAAAGGAGCGAGGACAAGAGTTCGACAAGAGCTTTTAGGTGTTGTGCAGGCAGGGGAAGTACGGCCAGTCGGTAAAGGATGAGAGGAAAGACGTAAGTGGCGCACGCCTCAGCTCTACCCTTTAAGGAAAGTTTCCTAGGAAGCCACGAATTGACTGCAGCCTCCACCTTTGACCGTACCTCCAACCAATTCTTGTCAAGCTGGAGACCCGGTCCGAACCACACGCCGAGGATTCGGACCGGGCCATCTGTCCAGCTGAAGGGCGCAGGGGGGTTTGCGTTGCCACTCCATGCGCCCAACCGCAGTCCTACCGACTTGTTGCGGTTTATCTTGGCCCCTGTAATTCTTTCGTACTGTGTGAGTGCCTCCGACACGACCTCAATGTCTCTGAAGCCCGACACGAAGATCGTGACATCATCGGCGAACGCGGATACCTTGGCAGCTGAGCCGCCAGGCAGAGCCATTCCGCGCAGGGCTGAATTTGCCTCCCCATGTCTCAGCTTGCGGAGAAGAGGCTCCAAAGCCAGGACATAAAGCAGGGGCGACAGCGGACAACCCTGACGAACCGACCGAGAGATAACAAAGGGTTTCGAGCGCTTTCCGTTCACTTGCACGACAGCCATGTGCTGTCGATACATTATGGAGATCCACTTGCAAAAGTCCGGTTTAAAACCGGCGGCCTCTAAGACAGATGCCAGGAAACGATGGTCGACCCTATCGAAAGCTTTGGACTGATCTAAGTTCATCAGCGCGGCTTCCGTGTCGTCATCTATTCCCCCCTCTAGGATCATGCGGATCAGGTGCAAGTTGTTCTGAATCGATCTCCCCTTCACAGCGTAGTTCTGTTCCGGTTCAACCAACTCGTCGATAACAACCTGCAGCCGATTCGACAGGACCTTGGCCAAAATCTTCAACTCTGTGTTTAGCAGAGTTATGGGCCTGTAGTCGTCTAACTCTTCCCCTCCATGCCCGTCACCTTTCTTCAGCAATGTGATCACTCCCTTGGTCACCTGCCCTGGGATGGATCCCTGAGCAAACCAATGGTTGAACATATCCGTCAGAAGAGGCAGAAACATGGGCGACAACCTTAAGTACAGTTCGTATGGCAGACCATCAAGTCCTGGCGATCTGTCACAGCTGACCTGCTTCAGCGCAGTAAAGACCTCCTGCTCCGTCACCCGGCCCTCGCAACCAGCTGCTCTAGCCGCCTCGAGGCGGGGAGAGTCGGCCAAATAGTCGCTAAACTCAAGGACCGGAAGATCGGGCTGCTGCGTAAAACGCTCCTCGAAATGTTCTCGAAACCCCTCGCAGATCTCCCGAGTCGATTCCAGGGTGCGTCCATTTGGATGTTTGATTTTTGCAATGTATTTGTCCGAGCCACGCCTAGAAACCTCACGGCGCACGTCTGCATCAGAATTGACTGCTTCGTTGCCTATCTTTCTAAGCCTAGCTCTAACTACTTGGCCTTCGTAACGCTCGCTAGTCTCGCGTAGAAGGTCCTGCTTAGCGAGTTCCTGACTAACCCTATCACCCTCCCCCGTAACCTGGGCTAGTTTCTGCTCTAGCTTCTTCTTCGTCTTGGCCTTATCTCGTGCGAGGCGCTGGGCATACTTGACGGAGAAGCTTCTGATCTTGGCTTTGAGACCTAACCACCACTTACTCCCGGTAACCGCCCCCACTAGTGCCTTTTTAATCAATTCTCTTAACTGATCTTGGAAGTCTTGTATCTCCAGAAGGGAGGTGTTTACCTTCCAGTACCCCGCTAACTTAGGCCTATTTCCTAGCTTCAGCCGGGCCATAACTAATTTATGGTCCGTCTGGCCTAGCCAAGTGAACGTGGGACAAGATAAGAAGTCTACTTCGCCTCTCCTAACTAACATCCTGTCCAAATAAATATTTGGATAGGAGGAAACACTATTGGTCCACGTCCACATCTCCCGCCCTGGATGCTCGACCCGAAACCTGTCGACCAGACCGCATCTAGCCATCAGATCAGCCAGGCTGGACTCGCACCTCTCCGATCCTCTAGCTCCGCCTCCTACCTTATCTATGTCGGGGTCTAAGATGGAATTCCAATCCCCCATTAGCACTACCCGCTTCCGACAATCTACAAACGCGTCAACCTGACTGAAGAATGAGACCCTCTCACGAGCGGTGCTGGGCGCATGAACCGCAATCACCCGAAACACAGAAGCTTTTACGGCAACATCGGCCACAACCAGCCTACCCACCGCATCTCTATGGACAACGTCGACCGTCGCCGACAGGGTACGTTTAACCAGCACGGAAACTCCCTTCCCCCGCGGGCTGCCATATGCTGAGAAAACCTCAAAGTCTCGGGCCAGCACCTGACAGTCCACAGAGGAAACGAAATGCGTCTCCTGAATCGCAGCGACATCCACTCCCAGGGACAAGAGGTCGTGCCGGAGGCGAGCCGCCCGGCCCGATGATCTCAAGCCCCTCGCATTCAGACTAGCCAAATTCAAAGCCATGGTACCTACCTTAAGGTGTGTTACACTCAGCTCCGAAGTCAGCCGGGGAAAGGACACCGACGTTGTGTGCAATGCTCAAGGTGTTCAGGTTTTTCATGTCCTGACCTTCTCTCACAATGCCGCCGACATCCAAAGGGTAAGTCAATTTAAGGGCCCTATAGAGTTACGGATGGACCAACACTGGGACCCTTCCCTTGCATTGTTTTGCGAGTTCCTCAAGGGAAGGGTCATTTTTCCTAATCAGTTCAATTCCCGGACCAGCCCCTTCAGCGGCTTCCAGCATTGTCCACACGTTGGTTTTGCAGGCCTCAGGAAGCCTGACGAAAGTTGTTAGCCGTGGGGCGTCCGGGAAGTTAGAGGGGACATGAACGTCTTTTCCCCCTATCTGTTGGCAGTCCAACAGAGGTTTTAAATTTTTTCTCTGCCGGTGTGGTACGCCCATTGCCACAGACAGGGGGTCTACAGAACAAAGTTCCTCTCTCGTTTCGAGGGCGAGAGTCCCTGTTGGAGTGAGTCCGTAAGTGGGAGAATCTGAAGGGTCTCTCCCCCTCCCGGGTTCATTCTTTTCTTTCTGGGATGGCGGCTCAATTTGCATTGGTGTGGGGACGAGTGTCTGTGTAGTGTCTGGTGTTGGTGTTGGTGCGGTGTCTGGTGTTGGTGTGATGTCTGGTGTTGGTGTTGGTGCGGTGTCTGGTGTTGGTGTTGGTGCAGTGTCTGGTGTTGGTGTTGGTGCAGTGTCTGGTGTTGGTGCAGTGTCTGGTGTTGGTGCGGTGTCTGATGTTGGTGTTGGTGTTAGTGCGGTGTCTTGTGTTGGTGCAGTATGTGGTATGGGGTAGAAGTGGGTTGTGTTGTTGTTAAAGGTGGTGTATTCTCACAGGGAGTGGGGGCTGCCTTTTCTTCCCCTTTCCTTTTCTTTTTTATTCTTTTGAATGAACCGGGGAGTGGTGAGGTTGAGTTCCTCTCCCTCTCACTAGCAGATTCATCCTCAGAGGAGCAGTGTTTTCTTCGCTTGATCCCCGTCTCAATTGGTGTGGGGACCGTTGGTTGTTGCTGCTCCTCTAATTGTTGTTTCTCCGGTTGATGCTGTTGCTTTTCTGGTTGCTGCAGCCGTTTTTGTTGCTGCTGTTCTGGCTGTTGCTGCTGCTGCTGTTTTCGTGGCATTGGTTGTGGAATTGGCCGCGGCAGCTGATGTTGTTGCTGCGGCTGGTTCAACGGCTGGTTTGGCTGCTGCTGCTGTGTCTGCTGCCATGGCTGTTGCTGCGGCTGTTGTGGAGGCTGCTGTTGTTGTTGCTGCCTCGGTTGTTGGGTTGGTTGTGGGACGGTGGCAGATGGGATTGTGGGCTTCCGTTTCTGCCTCATTACCGTGATCCATTCCTCCCCTTTGGCCTCCTGCACAGTTTTGGGTTTCCTCGGTGCTGGGGTTGGTGCTCTGGCTGCAGGAGTTGTGACAGCCTGTTTGGACACTGGTGCTGTCTCAGAGGTTGGGACCGCCTTTAGTGTCACTTCAGTAGGAGTTGACCTTTGAGGGCAGCTCTTGGCCATGTGACCCTGTTTTTGGCAGAACCAGCAGTGCGGACGACGCCCCTCCACTACTACTGTCATAGTTGCCTCCTTAAATGTCAGCTGTGCTGGTATCGCCTGGAAGCCTTCTTTCTTTAGCCTCATGGCAACAGTGTAGCTGCCCAAGTGCATGCCGGTTTTCGACCGCACTGGGTTTATTTTTTCCACTTCGCCGAACTGTGTGAAGAAGGATCCCAGGATTTCTGCTGATATTTGCATAGGTACATTGAATACCTGCACCCGGGTCCTTGTCCTGCCCTGGTATTCGGGCTTTAGTTTTGTTCTCCCATACTTAATTTCCTGTAGGGAGAGTCTCTCCGCATCTTCCTTGGTGGGTAGGAGGATGTCCCACATGGCGTAGCTCCTCTGGTATAGGTATAATACCGGGATGTTTAGCTTGTGTAGGAGCCCTGCCATGTCTTCCTTTTTCATCCCTAGGAGGCGGTTTTCCGGCATATCCGAGATGATGAGGGAGAGCACTCTGTCTTCGATTGCCTCCCAAGCGCCTGGCACTGGTTTAATTTCTGCCCCCTCTATGTATTGTCTGTACTTGGTCAAGTACAAGTCTCTATACTCTTGAGGGGACAGTTGCTTCTCTAAAGTCTTCCCCCATGCCGACCCTCTTGTTGGTGTTGGATCTTTGGTGAGGTTGGACTGTTTTTGCTGTTCCTTGGCGGAAGGGTTGCTATTTTGAGGCGCATTTTCCTTTCCGCTTTCCTTTGGGACCGACTCTCCCTGCTCTATACTTCTTCCAGGAAATACTTCCCTTTTTGGGGAGTCGGCCTCCTGGGGAGCATTGTCCTCTTTATTGTCCTTGGGAGCTTTTGCCCCTTTTGTTTTGGGGAGGTTTAGGCTGTATGCCCCCTCGTTTTCTTGATTTGCTCCCCTTTTGGGGCAGTAGCCCTCCTGGGGAGCACTGCCTCTCTTATCGTCCTTTGGGGCTACTGCCTCTTGATTTTTGTTGTCAGAGCGGGATGCCCTGTCCAACATTGTTTTTTCTCCCCTTTGTGGGGAGTCGCCCTCTTGGGGA
The DNA here is from genome assembly GCF_053919585.1 of Euprymna scolopes. Lineage (NCBI taxonomy): Eukaryota > Metazoa > Mollusca > Cephalopoda > Sepiida > Sepiolidae > Euprymna > Euprymna scolopes. The sequence goes on from NC_136503.1 coordinate 73,584,091, forward strand.
GCACTGTCTCCCTTATCGTCCTTTGGGGCTACTGCCTCTTGATTTTTGTTGTCGGAACGGGATGCCCCGTCCAACATTGTTTTTCCTCCCCTTTGTGGGGAGTCGCCCTCTTGGGGAGCTGCTGGTGAGTTTTCTCCTTTCTGAGGGGCGTCCTTTGGTTTAGTGTCTGGGCGGTATGCCCCGTTGCTTTTTGCTTCCCCTGTTGGGGAGTCGTCCTCTTGGGGAGCAGTTTTTCTTGTGGTAGCCCCCTGGCTGGGGGTATCGCTATTGGTGGTCCCCGGGCTGGGGGTGTCCATTTTTGAAAAAAGCTCTCTCTTCCCTGTATAATTCACCAAAATGAGTGACGTGGAGTCGGCGTCCAAAGTGGGAGCCGATTTTGGCGCCAAAAAGAAGTGGCGCCAAAGGCGGCAAGAGGGGAGATAGAACTGAGAGACGGAGTGGGAAGTTAGTGGAGGGAAGAGAGAAAGTGTTTCCGATCCTCCCTCGCGGGAAGGTCGTAAATTATCAGCTCGGATCCCCCCGTGAGGGGGGAGAGCAGAGAAAGGCAGACCAAGTGGGGGTGCGGACAGAACGCTACCCAACAAGCTCGCCGGGCACGAGAATGTGTCGCCAGAACAACACTGCCTATCGCTGTGTATGTATCAGAGAACAGATGGTATTTATTTGCTCCCCCACCGAGCAAATTAGGCACAAGGCCGATTTTTAATGTGAGGAGTGAAGGGAGGGTGAAGGGAAAAAGGGGACCAGCTCCCGAGAGGTGGGAAATGGGAGCTGGTTAAAGGTCAGACATGTGAGGTTGCCCCCACATCTGGTCTTTGCTAGTCATAGCTAGTCATAGCTTGCAGTATCTGCCGGAACAGATGGTATTTATTTGCTCCCCCACTGAGCAAATTAGGCACAAGGCCGTTTTTAATGTGAGGTAAAAACCAGCTCCCCTAAAAGGGGTCACTCTGGTTACCAAAAATAATAATTGTCCCAGTATAGAGGGTTTCCCCTCCATTGACTGGTACAAATTATCTTAAGTGCAGTATCTGCCGGAACAGATGGTGTTTATTTGCTCCCCCACTGAGCAAATTAGGCACAAGGCCGTTTTTAATGTGAGGTAAAAACCAGCTCCCCTAAAAGGGGTCACTCTGGTTACCAAAAATAATAATTGTCCCAGTATAGAGGGTTTCCCCTCCATTGACTGGTACAAATTATCTTAAGTGCAGTATCTGCCGGAACAGATGGTATTTATTTGCTCCCCCACCGAGCAAATTAGGCACAAGGCCGATTTTTAATGTGAGGGTCAAGGGAGGGGGAAGGGAAAAAGGGGACCAGCTCCCGAGAGGTGGGAAATGGGAGCTGGTTAAAGGTCAAGCATGTGGGGTTGCCCCCACATCTGGTCTTTGCTAGTCATAGCTAGTCCTAGCAAGTCATAGCTTGCAGTATCTGCCGGAACAGATACTACACTTTGAGATATTAAATCTTTTATTCATGTTAAAAAAATACAGAAAAAAAATCAACGATGAACAAAAAACTTAGGCACATGGCCAACTCAAAAGGGGGGATTTTGGGGGTCGTTGGTCATCCTTGTCACTCCAGAACTAAACAAAGTCAAAAGTTTCTCCCAGCTAGTATCTTCTTTCACCATAATACCGCATTCACCCTTTCATATTGGGGGACGTCCTAGTAACTCCCAATTTTTAAAACATTTTTTATTGACGTGTAAAAACAGAAAAGATAACAATAAAATGGTAACAATAATTCATTTGTGTCGAGGGAGGGGGAAGAAAAAACAAAAGGTGATTAGTAGGACCCTCCCAACCCCGTCTAGTTGATAGACTGCCCGTTCCACTAGGTTTGTAAAAGGGACCTCGCTTCTGCGGGTCAGTCTCTAGGTGGGGATGCCCTCTAGATGGGGGTGAATGGAGAAAAGAAAATTTTGTAGGTAAGGGATGGAGGTTAGATTGTATTTCTTTTTCTCCAAGATGGGTAAACTTTAGAGGAAGGGGTGAAAACAAAAATTGCAGGTAAGAGGGGATGGGGATCTTGGAGGCTTCCTAATCGGGGAGGGATGGAACACACACTCAGCTAGCTGAGAGACTACTTGTTTAATTTAACTTTACAGAACTGCGCGTTCCACACCTAGGCGGGGAACACGTATTCAAATTTGGCTCCTCTTCGTACACACAGACTTGCCACATGTATCCATCTTCTGTCAAATGCCGCGCGATGTAGCCTTCTTCTATCACATCTGATCTTCACCCGTAGTTGGTGTTTAAAGAACGCGATCAGATCTTGATCAGAAAAAGACAACACCCCCCGGCAACCTTGCAGACGCGACGTCCAAATCACCATTCTCGCCACGGCCAGAATCGTAACGTAGACCATTTGTCTTTCCCGGTTCCACGGCGGCCTCACGTTGTCCACAACATTGGATACAGTAATTGGGCGAGGATGCTCAGGATCGATGCGAGCCGTCACCCCACTGACATACGACCAGTACTGGCGGAGTTCGCGGCAATCAAAGAAAGCGTGATCCGTAGTTTCCACAGCCGTTGTCCCACAACGGGGACAATCAGGCGACTCCAGAAACCCAGAACTGCATTGTATGTTGTTGAGTGGAAGTGCATTTCGGGCCAATCGCCAGGTCAGAGAGAACTCCGAATTGTTCAGATGACTCGAACCTGGCGCCCAGCTCCACGCGGAGCGGATCTCACTCTGCTGCCACCCCAAACGCGCGCATAGCGGGTCGTCAGCGGCCCCCTTCACTAGATCCCTGTGGAGTTCCCTACGGGTAGCAGTCACAAGGTCACTGGACCTTGGTAGTCGTTTTAGCGCGGCTCGGCACTCTTTCATGTAGGCAGATTCTCCCCGCGGCCTGCGACGGCTCTCGATGGAAGGGTCGAGAACGAGGTCGGGGAAGGCGGCAGTAACCACGGGGTGCCACGGTTGGTCCTCCTGCATATAGTGGCTCAGGAAGGCCAGCCTCTCAGCATATCGATGACACTTCAAGTCCGGCATTCCCAAGCCTCCCTCACACGGACGTTGAATACAGACCTGTCTGCTCACCCAGTGTCTTCCTCTGTCCCAAAGGAGCGAGGACAAGAGTTCGACAAGAGCTTTTAGGTGTTGTGCAGGCAGGGGAAGTACGGCCAGTCGGTAAAGGATGAGAGGAAAGACGTACGTGGCGCACGCCTCAGCTCTACCCTTTAAGGAAAGTTTCCTAGGAAGCCACGAATTGACTGCAGCCTCCACCTTTGACCGTACCTCCAACCAATTCTTGTCAAGCTGGAGACCCGGTCCGAACAACACGCCGAGGATCCGGACCGGGCCATCTGTCCAGCTGAAGGGCGCAGGGAGGTTTGCGTTGCCACTCCATGCGCCCAACCGCAGTCCTACCGACTTGTTGCGGTTTATCTTGGCCCCTGTAATTCTTTCGTACTGTGTGAGTGCCTCCGACACGACCTCAATGTCTCTGAAGCCCGACACGAAGATCGTGACATCATCGGCGAACGCGGATACCTTGGCAGCTGAGCCGCCAGGCAGAGCCATTCCGCGCAGGGCCGAATTTGCCTCCCCATGTCTCAGCTTGCGGAGAAGAGGCTCCAAAGCCAGGACATAAAGCAGGGGCGACAGCGGACAACCCTGACGAACCGACCGAGAGATAACAAAGGGTTTCGAGCGCTTTCCGTTCACTTGCACGACAGCCATGGGCTGTCAATACATTATGGAGATCCACTTGCAAAAGTCCGGTTTAAAACCGGCGGCCTCTAAGACAGATGCCAGGAAACGATGGTCGACCCTATCGAAAGCTTTGGACTGATCTAAGTTTATCAGCGCGGCTTCCGTGTCGTCATCTATTCCCTCCTCTAGGATCGTGCGGATCAGGTGCAAGTTGTTCTGAATCGATCTCCCCTTCACAGCGTAGTTCTGTTCCGGTTCAACCAACTCGTCGATAACAACCTGCAGCCGATTCGACAGGACCTTGGCCAAAATCTTCAACTCTGTGTTTAGCAGAGTTATGGGCCTGTAGTCGTCTAACTCTTCCCCTCCATGCCCGTCACCTTTCTTCAGCAATGTGATCACTCCCTTGGTCACCTGCCCTGGGATGGATCCCTGAGCAAACCAATGGTTGAACATATCCGTCAGAAGAGGCAGAAACATGGGCGACAGCCTCAAGTACAGTTCGTATGGCAGACCATCAAGTCCTGGCGATCTGTCACAGCTGACCTGCTTCAGCGCAGTAAAGACCTCCCGCTCCGTCACCCGGCCCTCGCAACTAGCCGCTCTAGCCGCCTCGAGGCGGGGAGAGTCGGCCAAATAGTCGCTAAACTCAAGGACCGGAAGATCGGGCTGCTGCGTAAAACGCTCCTCGAAATGTTCTCGAAACCCCTCGCAGATCTCCCGAGTCGATTCCAGGGTGCGTCCATTCGGATGTTTGATTTTTGCAATGTATTTGTCCGAGCCACGCCTAGAAACCTCACGGCGCACGTCTGCATCAGAATTGACTGCTTCGTTGCCTATCTTTCTAAGTCTAGCTCTAACTACTTGGCCTTCGTAACGCTCGCTAGTCTCGCGTAGAAGGTCCTGCTTAGCTAGTTCCTGACTAACCATATCACCCTCCCCCATAGCCTGGGCTAGTTTCTGCTCTAGCTTCTTCTTCGTCTTGGCCTTATCTACTTGACGGAGAAGCTTCTGATCTTGGCTTTGAGACCTAACCACCACTTACTCCCGGTAACCGCCCCCACTAGTGCCTTTTTAATCAATTCTCTACACTTTGATCTTGGCCAAAAGGCCAAGAAAAGCTTAAAAAGCTAAAAACAGCATGCATTAACGACATAGCTTTAATGTTAACCAAAACGACCAAGCACAGAAGGGTTACGGACGAACCGACCGACCGACCGACAGGGAGACATACAGAGTTGTTCGCACGCGACTAAAAATAAAAAAGCGTGTATATATATATATATATATATATATATATATATATATATATATATATATAATTTACTTTGTGCACCACTAATTTTTCTCTTTAAATACAGTGATTGGCGCCTGTTTTCTAACTTCTCGTAAGATATTTAATCTTTGACGTTTGATAGAAAAATTTTGTATTTCCCAACTAAAGAGTTAAGAGATACTGATAAGTTTAAATATCTTGTCGATTTGAAGAGCACAGTTGGGACATTAGCTCCTGAAATAACTCACAGACAGGCTTGTTCTGCTTTTGTTGTAACTGAAAAACATGCCTGATCGGATAGTGAAATGAAGGTAAAGACAAAAATCACTGTGGATTATGCGTGTTTTCTGAGTTGTCCACCTATGCATCAAGATACCGAACTCATCTAAATGTTTGAAATTGTTGCATGACAAATGCACTTGTAAAATAGTAAACATTACCTTTACTCCTGACATTGCCGTCTTTGAACAATCCAATAATCATAATAAAGAAATAAAGACCATCAACATCAAAAGCGTTGGACCGAGTACTTAGGGAAGTATGCAAGATGATAAGATAACAAAACAACTGCTTTATGGTAGGCTTTCCATAGGAAAGACACCGCAGAATAAACCCACATAAAGTTTTAAGGTGCACTGAAGTATTACCTTTAGCCGATAGAAATCAGTGTCATTAAAAGCGTTATTCAAAACAATTGGACAACATAAACCATTGAAGGATACGAAAACTTTAGGGAAAAACCTTGTAAAGAATGCAGTATATAAACGTGCTCTCAGAACGCAGGATTAATCTGTAGTTTCTGCCTCTTTTTCACGTGACAAACAAACCATGACACTGTTTTTAGATATCTGAAAAAGCTACATGTTAGACAGCCAATTAAACCCTTTTACTATTAAACGATTTGAGTACAGGTTTCTTATATTTTTATTCAATGATAAATAATAGGTACTCTTTCCTAATCATAAAGTTTCTAATGGTATGTCGTCTAATGCGAGTGTTAAGTGTTTAATATGTTGTATTTGGTTTTAATCCTTAGCCAATTAATCTGTGCATATTTATTTTCATAAATGTGCCATAAACAGCTGAATACAGACCAAAAAGCATAATGAATTTAAACAATAAAAAATGAAAATAAAGGTTAGCTAACCAGGTTTCCTTCCTCACTTATAAAAGCTTAATCGAGGAAAATACGATTACAAAAAAAAAACGGCGGGGGTAGGAAAAAACAGAAATAAACGGGGGGAAAATTACATAGAGACTAAATTAAGTCCAAGAAGATGTTCTTTTTATTTGCAAAGAGAAGGTCTCAATGACGTAATAAAAAGAGTCTCTAAAATTTTCAAATGATGGGGAGAGTGCGACTTACTAAGAATCGTAAACATGTCAGCGCTGAAATTCGTGGCACACGCATGGTTATCAATAAGATGGTGGCAACCAAAAAGAATATAATATATATATATATATATATATATATATATATATATATATATATTGTGAACAATTACTTTTCGAATTGTTTCCTTATTCAATTCATACTCACTAATAACAATCGTTGTAACGAACTAATCGACTAGAAAAGGAAAACAAAACATATACATCTCTCTGTTTTTTTAGAAGAAAAACAATAAAACTAACAAAACCGAAGCACTATATTATCGCCACAGTCATATAACTGTTTTCTTTCGTTTTATTTTCAGATTAATGATGATGATGATGATGATAATGATGATGATGATGATGATGATGATGATGATGATGATGATGATGTACAGGAAGCTGGACCTTTCCATGCTAGAAAGTTACTTATGCCTGAGAGTATCCTGTACCTTTACAAGTTCACCATTTTTCCAGGTGTGGGAAATTCTTGGTACATTTGGGCTGGTGCATCTGCTACTTGTCTCTCATTCTTGTACAGGTTCAAAAACAGGTCCCCAATCTAATAGCTCCCTGACTGTTAGCTAGGCTTTAAACTATGTCCTTGCGATGAAAATATTCCATCTGTCTGCCGGTTTTACAAGTATTTTAATGGAAGATTCTTTGACGAAAAACAATTCCTTGTACCCCCTCGATGAAAATACACCCGACAAACGCAAAAAAAGAAGCAAAATCCCACCTCTACACTGTATAGATGTTTAAGTGCCAGAGAGCCGTCGACTCTCCTAATTTCTTCCCTCGAACTGCGTAACTTTCGACTCCTTTCTTTCCTAATGGTACTGACATGCAGAAATTCAAACGCCATGCAAATATACACCTTGCAGCTCAACTTCTTACCCTTATAAATTATCTCAAATAGTAGTGACCATCTATATCAAATGACATTGTGCCTTCTTTGAGTTAAAATGCAAGTGAAAAATAATAATATACTAGAATGTATTTGTACCTACATGGAAGATATAATTCCCTTGCTTTTCTCATATATTATGCATTTGTCGACGCGATTCTTCCTTTCCTAATAAAATAATTATCAGTTATCATTAAGATTAAGCATATGTGTGCTGTTCCTATACGTTTGATTTACATACTAAATTATGCAAATCAGAAGGAAATATTGTCCTACTCATTTATAATATAGTTTATTATAACACATCCATCGGAAATTATTCCTACACTCGATTGAATACAATAGATTTAACCTCTCCGTTCGAAGTTATGCTAGTCTCCACCCTAAATGTAATAAAGTTAGTAGCAACAGAATTTAGTCCCAGTATAAAGTGTTTCATTTGGCGGCGATTTTTATATCCGTTTTCTGTTTAATGTCTTATTTATATCGATTCATTTACGTGTTCTTCGTAAAAGCGGAAATTAATATTGGCGAGAATCGAACGTTGTTATGTGATTCTGTAATGGTTTAATTGAGCTTACTTCAAATATGGTTGAAAATATGTTGTAATAAATAAGCCAGGACGAGACAGCTAACGAGTTACTTCATGGGCACTTACTACGGACACACGATATCCTAGATGTTCGATATTTTAGATTGTGACACTCGCCGAATTAAACCCGATGTCGTAACAGTTACTCACGTACTCCAGGGAGATGTCGTTTTTATGATTTGTTTTAAAATGATTAATTACACTTTTGTTACAAGAATAAAAACCCGTCACGTTACGTCGTTCCAAACATTGTGCTTTCATTTTTGCAGAGCGATGTAACGAAGTATCTTTTTTCATGTGACCATATATATATATAAACTTTATTAATATTATGTGGAGTGTATTACCTTATGCGGAAAGATACACTCTGCGTTAAAAATGGATCACATTAAAATAGTGAAATACATTAAAAAAGAGTAAGAATTTACATGACGTGTCAACAAAAGAAACTTGGGTCATGAAATGTCAGTGGAGATTAAACTATGTGGATATATCTGTATGTTTTTTTTTTTTTGTGAACCAAAGCAAACATATATTTTTCCAGACATGAGAATTCTGACAGGGCTTACGTTCTAAGTGTGGGGTAGTATACTGGGACTACCCACACGGTCATATCTCTTATTTTAGAGGTAGTATACTGTATGTGTTCTTTTCATGATCACACCTTTCTAAACATTAACTAATCTTTTAGTAGCAATAATGTTTGTGCTCGTTTGTTATATCGCTTCCACTTTATACCGTCAACAAAAGGCATCACATCCCACTTCACAAGAAAGCTGATTTATATATTTAGAAATCCAAATGACGTTCTCTTTCTGAGTATAGCAAGAAATAAGACGTTAAAATAAATAGTAAGTAATGTTATCTTGAGCAGTATGTTTTATAATGCTACACTTGAAATTATTTTATAAGTATCATTTTGTGCATTGTTACTTGTTGAACTTTCGAGCTTTCTTCAGTGTTGTACAAACTTTTTCTCTCAGTTGGAAATTTAAGCTTTTGTTTTTTAAGAAAAGTGAGAGAACCATTGTAGTGTTTGCTATATGTATATCGTACCTCGAATGTGAATTATTTTTCGGTTTGTACTGATATTATAATTGAACTTTGTTGATTTAAAAACAAACGAAATTTTTCCTGAACAGAAAAAATAGGTTTACTCGTTATTGAAAGATTAGAAATGTTTGATTTTACATTTAATTATCAAGCTAGTGCTTTATGTCATTAATTCCAAGTGACAACGACACAAATCGGATGATCTACGTTCGTGACTCATATTTGTAGTGTTCTAACATTTTCTTAACTATGTTAACAGTTTAGAGAAAATATATTAACATACTACTTTATCTGTAAATATTTCTTCTTATGATTACGTTCCATCTGACATTCTACTGTTACAAATATTAATAACGATCGTGATAATCGCCCAGCTAAGTTCGCGTTGCCTCAGCTAATATCTTAACCATTTGTGCGAGGGAGTTCTTTAATCGTGTCGACTATATACTGCTTCTTATATATTTATTAGTCGAAATTTATGTAAATACAGTCGAGGCGCTCGCAAAAGCAATGACTGGATTAGGCGTAAATGTGTAGCAATTAATAGAAACCCCCATTTTAGAAGCACAAATAAAATAAAATAAAATCATGATAACTAGAAGATCGAACACGTGCGGTATTTTTAAAACATTTATTTATTTAAATTTCTAATTCTCGGCTTATGACACAGCCCTTATCAGGTAATAATGTATTCAAATTTAAAAAAAAATCCTGATGAGGGGGTTTTTATAAGCCGAGAATTAGAAACTTTCAAAACATAAATGTTTATTTAAAAAAATAAAAATACTGCACGTGTCCGATCTTTTAACAGTCACGTTTTCATGTTTCTCTGTGCTTCTAAAATAAGGATTTCTATTAATTTCTACACATATGATCGAGCGCCTACCGACTATACACATCGATGTTCGACAACTAGACTGTGCCGAACAACCCCATGGCAAATAAGAAAAAATATGCATTGTTTAAAAAAAAAGTCTGATAGGGGCTTTGTAATAAGCCGAATATATATATATATATATATATATATATATATATATATATATATATATATATATATATATATATATGTGTGTGTGTGTGTGTGGGGGGGGGGTGGAGTTGTGTGGGTGTGGATATTTCTGTGGTAGAAACGTAAAATTGGCAGTCGAACTCTGTTTCTGTTCTTACCTGCAATCGGTCCAATATTTAAGGAAGCGCCAATTTCTGATATGTAAATAAGCCAGCTGCTATTGATTTCGTCTCGTCGACATCCGTCGACTTAATTAGGAGCCGCTGAATACTTCTGCCATTTTGCCAAACTGTCAGATTAGGAAATAGCCATTTTGTCTATTCTCTCCTCACTTCATGATCTCTATAGAACGACAAGGACGGCTGTAATTTTAAAGCTCATTGGATGCCAGGAAAGAACAACTTACAACAAAGGATGACCTCCGTCTTGCACTCGAACAATTATAGCGAAGTTATTTCATACAAAGTCATGATGTAAGATCTTCGGAATCGAATTCAAACTTAAAGCGTCTTCAGCATTTGAATAAAGAATGTATATTTACGTAAGAAGGTGTACAATGTAAAACAGTTACAGACTTGGTACATTTTCGCTTGTAGCGGTTAAAACGGCGAAAAAGTAAACAAGGCTACAGCTTATTTTAAAAGTTGTATAGAAAAAATTCAATTCAGGCAACATGGTGCTGTAGGAGAGCTTGCATCTATTCAATGTAGCCGATATCAGTCTCAATCATCGCCTTGATTCGCGCCCGGAACTGGGAGATTTTTTTCTATAAGCGCTGGCGCGAGCGTGGCGAATACTCGGCGGATGGCGGAAATCAGGCTGAAGATGGTGGTGAAAGAAATCATGTTACTTATGTGCGCCAGGTATAACCGAACAAAGTATTCCAGCCGTTCAGGTCAGAGGAGAAAAGGATACAAATACGCAGCACTCCTACTTGCACGAAGCCTGGGTTGGTTTATACTTGGGGGTAGGCGTCAAGTCTTGCTTCCACACTCATGGTTGATCAGCGGCCATCTGATTGCAGCATAGTCACAGCACACTCTTAAGCACATCCAGGTCCGTTGGTGTTGAATTTAAAGCCGACTTCAAATATATGAGGTGGCATGATGTGCTCCTCGTTTGAAACCACACGAAAGACCATAACCGTAGACGGAACGGGTCGGTGAGCTGTGCCCGTAAGCGTTGAGCCATCTGGATGTGTATTTTGAGGGTACTGACAACGGTCCTATTTCCATCACTTAGATCGGTAGAGCGGATGAGCTGTACAGCAGCGCAACTCGGATCCTGCTCGTTGAGCATTGTCATCTTCACATTATAAAAGGCTCCTCTCGCTCTTTGGTTGGTTGGTTGATTGGTTGTTTTTGTTTTACGGCGTATCAACCCTTTTCGGGTTATTTAATGCCGAATCCAAAGACTTTGAAGAAAAATGTTTTAATAAAATATATTTGTTGTTTTCAAGTCGGTTTCTATTTAATCCATAGTTGGAACCTTAAGAGGTACTACCACTCTGGGTCCGAGTGGACCTGGGAGCAATGTTAATTAAAGGGTGGCTCTACACTCCCCAAATCCCACAAGCTGGGGCGTCACCACTGGATATAGTTTAAGATCATATCCAGGTCGCCCATTAAGGGACTTTTACCCTCTACAGGGAGGCAATCAGTGTATTCTAATGCCCCACCGACAGGGCCTCGCTCTTCAGATTTGTATAAATCTGGTCAATTAGTAAATAGCCTGCAACAAGAAAAAGAAAACCGGTTATCATCAAACGGAAATAGAAACCTCTCATCTTTTCAAAGACGAGAATTGTATTGTTAAATCCTGTATTATATCAATTAATACATATTAATATGGTTATATAAAAGGTTAGAAAGTAAGATTGGTGAACTTAAGAAACTACTGTGCAAGAATATAAGCAAAGAAAAAATAAAATGGAAATGACGTATATTCAGGCGTATAAGGACACCGTCAAATAAGGAGGTACACAACTGAAGAAAATTTTAATAACTTTGTCATATATATATATATATATATATATATATATATATATATATATATATATATAAGACGACTGCTAAATAACGTCCAATGATGGCTTACCCTAGGCTATAGATTGCCCCAGCCCTTATCTTATGAAATATTGGTTTTTAAAGATCATTTTTAAACTTTAAGTGTTGTCGTATACGCCAGAATGTATGGAAACTACGAAGTTAGATAAGTTTTTTTTGTTTTTCAGGATATTTAATGGGGTATCCAGTAAGTTTGGAAAAAGTACGTTTAAATTATTTATATAATTAAATGGTTGTTCATGATGCCAGCTTTAGGTGTTGTTATATTAGAAGTTATGATGCTTTCTCAGTTTCTTTAATTCAAAATCAAGCAAATTTAAAAGAAAACGACATTGTGCTTAAATTATTTTATATTTGCACGTATTAATTAATGGTGATTGTTTTTCCCCTGTGTGTTCCACGGCATACTGACAAAAATCTACTAATTTAATCACGAAAACTGCTATTCTGAAACAGGTTTCATGATTTTTTTAGCTGAATTGAAGTTCAAAAAGTCAGAATCTTAAGATCTGCTCACACGTGTTTGGGGTGATATAGGGAAAGAGCAAAGAAAATTAAAGGAAACAATAAAGAAAATCAAAAAGAATTGCAAGGAAAAGAAGAGGTAAAACTGGTTGAACAAAAGGGCGGATAATGATAAGGGCTTAATAGCAGGGACGAAGGATAAAAGAATTTGTGAGAATACTTTAGAAATAGAAATAAATAGGAAAAAATGATAGTAGAAAGTAAAGAGAGACTATATTAAAAACAGGGACAAGTACATTAGAAAAGACATCGATAAAAGGAATGATGGGTGTGAAAGATTAAAGATGGTAAGATAGATAAATAATGAAAACCGAAACACAGAAAAGAAACAAAGCGCATATATCTATCTATCTATCTTCTATATATCTATAAAAACAGAGATGTGTGTGCCACAGACGATTTCTGATTGGTTAATCCAATAATCACATCTCCTAAAAAAGTATAGTTCTTACGCTCTTAACTTTACCATAAAATATTTTGGTCTTATTTATTGTCCATCTTGGAAGGGTTTAATTTTTTTCTAACTTGCCATTTACAAATTACAAAAATACGAAAATTACAGACATCACAATCCAACCTCCGACTCAACGTCCGCCATTCACACAACAGGAAAGCAAACGCGGGACAGATTGTTAGTACTACTACTACTACAAACAATACAGCACGAAAACACTCGCACACACGCACACGTCCACTACCGTCCTTGGCTACGTCACGTTGTTATGGCAACACGATAAATACACACTAAATTTGATTTTCTTCATTTCTACGCAAATATTACGCAAATAGAAATCATATGGAATATCTGTATGAATATAATTACACGTAATAGTTAAATAAAGATGATCATCGTATAAGAGAACCGAAAAAAAAACTAATAGGGAATTTGTATAAAGTTGTATTTTCTTTTTAAATAAATAGAAAAAAAGGGTGTTGATAAGACTATCGATACTTATACAGTTTAGTGACGACATTAAAAAATGGAAATATTGAAAAAAAATTTGATTGTACGTAACTGTTATAGACTGAAGTTCTCCGAATAGAAATTTCACTTCATTTGATCAAGTAGTTTTGTTCTTACAGCGAAAAACAATTATTTATCACGACGACGTCAACGTGGCCATTTTGGAAATGTACCTAGCAGAATACCTCCATTTTAGGCCAAATTTCGCAATCTAGCCTTTTTTTCTCGCCATATTGAGATGCGCACAACACATCTGCAATTTTTTTACGTTTTTTTTCTTTTTTTTTTAAATCTGCAATTTTTTTGCGTTTTTTTTTCAAATAAGAATACTATTGAATATGCAAAGAAATTGAAGAATGCAAAGAATTGAAGAATTTTTATACGAGATTATTTTCGAAACATGCTCAGTTGGACACGCATGGGTCGCATGGATAACTTCGAAACTTCGTTTATTTACTTCTATTACAAATTAAAAAAAAAAAAACACCCCAAAAATGGCATCTGTCTTCGCAAAAAAAACAAAACAATCTCATTCTGGTGGGGGGGGGGGAAAGGGCTAGATTGGCCTAAAATGGAGGTATTCTGCTATGTACGGCAGTTACCTGCCCTTGGGGAATTCCTGGGCCTGCAATAACATTTCCAAAATGGCCACGTTGACGTAGCCGTGATAAATCATTGTTTTTCGCTGTAAAAAAAAACTACTTGATCAAATGAAGTGAAATTTTTTTTCGGAGAACTTCACTGTATAACAGTTACGTACAATAATTTTTTTTTCAATATTTCCATTTTTTAATGTCGTCACTAAACTGTATAAGTACCAGACTATCAATACACACAAAAAAATATAGATTTATTTTTGGGTAGAGTTCCCCCGGGTTTTCCTTTCACTTCAGTAAATAATGGTCTTTTGTTATATATATGGCGTACTATTATCCTTATATATATGATGTTTATGTTTATATATATGTATAAGTGATAGTGTCTGTGTGTGTCTGTGTGTCTGTGTGCATTTCCCTACGCTAAAACTCTGTCAATTTTAAGCCTACAGATTCGAAATTTGATATACAGGGTACTGAGATTTGGGAAAATCGATGTGATAGGTTTTCGACAGAAATTTGGCGATTAAGTGGTCAATATTCAACAATTATACCTTTGAGAACTCTACCAAACTCCTCCTACAATTTAAGGTGTGAACACGTGATATTTTATATATAGATTCCTTGGACATGGATCTAACTTATTAACTTTACTTGATCCCTAAACAATAAATGTTAAGAGGTCATAATAGGGGTCAAATTTTTAAAAAAATTGACCGTTTTTTTTTCCTCAGCATACACTTCAAAACACCTGGGCAACGCCGGGCACCGATTGCTAGTATATATATATATATATATATATATATATATATATATATATATATATATATTATGAATACAATATTATGTCGAAAATAAAGAGCTCTAATGGGGAACTTATTGAATGTGCCAAAAGTACGGGGGCACTAATTTAAATTTATTAACGGTTAAAAACGATTAAAATATTGGCACAACGAGGGAAGAAGAAAAAAAAACAGGGGAAAAAATTCAAAGTTCGCCAAAGAGAAACGATGCGTTTGATGTTTCCTTTTGCCGCCACAAAGAATGTTGACGCACCGCAATAAAGACAGACTCCAAAATCTTTAAATGGTTTCTGGAGTCCGCTCTAAGTAGCACCTAGAACCATTCTATTTCATATCTATCGGCACAGCACGTGTTGTCAACTAAATGCTGGCCAATAGCAGAGCCCAAGGCTACAGAAGGAGAGAAACTACCAGACTCCATCCTCCCTTGTCTGATCTTCGATGGTACATGCTGATTTATACGAGTCAAAAGATGCAAGGATGTTCGCCCAACATAACCAGCATCGCACTGTTATTTGAATTGATATACAGTATTGCTGTTTTGGATGTAAGGCAAACTATCATTGTGATAAGACGGAAATGCAGGTCTCGTAGTATATACCAAACGCAAGGACACAGAATAAAAGCAGTCGTAAATACTTCTGCGAATCTGTTTGGAACGTATGTTACTCTTCTCCCCAATCCACGGTAATTTTAAATAAACTGGGCATTTCAAGGGTCCAAACTTTTTAGGGGATTTAAAATCCGCAACCTTTTTGAAAATACAGTCATCAATAAGGTCAACAGGATAACAATTATTGATGTATATTTTCCTGATCTTATCGAGTTCGGCGTATAATCTGTTAGGCGAACAAATCATGAGGGAACTATGTACCAAAGTATTAATTAAGCCGAGCTTACGTGATTTTGGTACAAAAGACAACCAGTTCACATATAGGCAGTAAATGTCGGCTGTCTATAAATTGTAGTGAGGAAGACCCCCCCTTGAACGTTCGACAAGAACATCCAAGAAGGGAGGCGAATTGTCCTTCTCACTTCCCATAGCGAACTTAAGAGCCCCATGCAAAGAATTCAACCTATTAAAAAATATCGACGCTTCACCTTACGATGGAAAAATAGCAGAAGTGCCGTCAACATATCTTAAATATGCAGTGGTTTTTATTATGGAATTGAAGAGTACGGATTCATGGTACCTGACGAAAATATACGCTAAAGTTGGGACCAATGGCCTCCCCATTGAAACCTCGTCGAGCTGACAATACATAATATTACAAAAATTAAAAGCCACGGATTTTGTGCGTATTACAATGAGTTCAATAAGAATCTCTTTAGAAAACCGTGAAGCAGTCAATCGACCATCATAGAGCGCGTCGGTACATATACGCATAATCTCATCCAATGGTATGTTGGTAAAGAGACTAGAGACATCAAATTAGCACATAAAAGATGTCCCTGCATTTGAATCCCACCCACATACACAGTCAACGAACCGAAAAGAATCTGGGATGCAGTGCGTGGTATATAACTCGCGCCCAGGTTGCAAAATTTCCACAAGCCACTGAGCTAAAGAATGTTGTGTTGAACAACCCATTGATAAAATAGCTCTCAGTGGAACATCTTGCTTGTGGATTTTGGGGCGACCATACATTCTGGGACGTTGTGACCCAGAGGGTCTGATCCTGATATAGACGTCATTGCAAAAAACATTCTTTTTAAATAATGCAAGTAGACGTCTTTGCATTTTAGCCTCGTTTTTGCAAGTATTATTCGTCAACTCGACGGGGCCACGTTTACGGAATTTCGAAACATCACTGAGAATAACTGCCATTTTCTCAACGTAGTCCGATGTGTCCAAAATCACCGCTCCTGTACTTTTGTCTGGTTTGCACATATACATATCAGTATGGAACTTTAACGCTTTCATAATTTTAAATTGCGTTATGTTCAATAGTTTTAAATTGCGTTATATATATATATATATATATATATATATATAGAGAGAGAGAGAGAGAGAGATACAGGGTGCCCCCCCTAAAAAAACAAAAGCTAAATTGAGGCCATCTAGAACATATGCTGTGGAACGGAGAAAAAATTCCAAAGGCCCTTGTGTTTTGATGTGACGTTTTGCATATAATAACCTAATTATGACCAAGGTTTCATTTCATTCGGACAAAATACTAAGAAGCGGGGTCTAATTAGAGTTGGGACCCGTTTATTAGGGGTCACCCTGTATATATATATATATATATATATATATATATATATATATATATATATATATACCAACCTAAATCGTTGCAGTGTTACAGACACAATTGTGATATCATTAAAACAAATGCAGTTTTGTGATGAAAAATTTATTTTCAACATTGTTTCTAACACTCTGAGTGCACTTTTTCCAGCCTATGTGGATGCCCCTTTCTTAAAAGTCCACAGAATATATCGTGGCCAACATCTCTGTTACCATGGTGAAATTAACCAACTCCACACCTAACTGTGCTAACTGCAACAGCAGAAGGCACGTAAATATTCAACAGGCACCGGTAAAGGTTTATCACTCCAAATTTGTCTGCATAAATGTAAATGAATTCAATGGCGCATCTCTCTTTCCGATGGATGTGAATGGCCTGAGTTTATAAGTTAGAGTTTGACATCGTCAACCTCTTTACATATTACGTTATAATTGTATATCAGTTTTTTTCCATTCCAATATGTTTATTTTGGACAATAAATAACGCTATATATCAATGGTTTATGCATAAAAAATAGGGCACTATTTGGTGCATGTTCTACAGCGCTGTTACTCTTCGCTAAAGCTGAGTGATGATTTGGTCACTCACGGAAGTATACGAGGAATAGACAAACATGCAATTCGTCATTGTTCGCTTTTTTTGTCGGCAGCTGACATGCAGTTGCTACGAGTTTTTTTTATGTCTCCGCCAGAAGTGAAGACACCCCTACTTCCTTCTCAGCGTGAAGAGGTAGCTAAGTGTAGCCAAGCTTAGTTAAAAAAAAAAAAAAACAACGACTTATATTTATGTTAGAAAAAACATCACTAATTTTACAGCTATGTTGAATGTATCATATTGTAAATTAGAACAGTTGGGAATTTTTTATAAACACATGTGTTGCGTTCCATTCATAAATAGCAACCCAGCTTTCCCACAGACATCACAGCGAAAGAACAACCGCATGAACAGTGGACTGGTGCGTAGAAAATCTCGCAAGAAGACATTCGCAGCTACAAAGTGAGGTATCTCTGCCGCTTTTGAATATAGTTGGTTTACATCCGTGGAGCAAAAATATCTATGGCCTGGGCAAGTAACCCTCAGCGACAAACCTAACAATATATCAGCTGATTCATTATTAGAGATATATTTTTATCCAATTTCTGTTTATCCGCTACTTTTTGGATTTGTTACATGACTCATGAAGTTTTTTTTTTTCAAATTAATAACAGAAAACCATGTATCTTGTTAAATAATTTTGTTTTCTTTTAAAAAACGGTTTCCTGAGAACAGTATGTAAGTTTACATTTGTCAATTTTAAATTACATTTAATCATATTAATATCCAATACGTAATATTGGCATATTTTTATCACATTAGAAATAACAACAAAACGATTTTTTATATCCCATATATATATATATATATATATATATATATATATATATATTTAATGTGTCTTTATATAAGCAGTAATGTGTTGCTACACAGCCATAAGCATATTTCGGTCTTCTAGTATTTAGTAACTACCAACCTCTTCAGGCAACAACGCTTATTTCGGAAAGCGGAATTCTTAATGAAAAACGAAAATCAACTTTCAGCAAAAGAAGTTTTATTTTTTTGGAACCAGATCATAGGAGTACAGTTCAGCTGTGCGGAGAACAGGGTTGATTTGGTACAGAGTTGGTAGTTTATTTATTTTCCTATTTCTTTATTAACTTATTTACTCGTGTATTAATTCATTCATTCTAGTGTAATTGTTAGGGGATGGAGTTTGTAGGGTAAGGGTTTTAGGAGTTAGGTTCCACAGCCAAATAGTATTCAGATGTTATTTTAATCAAGTATACCGTTCGCTTGTCTAGTGATCGCTGTCAGTCTGAGACTTCTAAGAGTTAGTAATTGTATCATTTGTTTCATTTTAGTGTTCCTATTTCCTTCTGCAAAACGGTAAGGATTTACCCAGATCTATTGACCATTACTTGGGGTTCTATGGAAACGGTGAAGGGGCAAGAAAGGGAGTAGGAGGTGGAAGAGAAAGAAAGGAAAGTAGTGAATAGGAAAGAGATGGAGATGGAAGAGAAAGAAAAGGAAAAGAAGAGACCAGAAAGAGAGAAGGGGAAAGAGGACGAGGTGGCATACTTTGTTTAATAGTGGTAGGTTTGTTTTCTCTCAGTTAAACAAAATAAGTTCTTACTAGACCACCTATAATATTTATTTATTACTATTTCATTTGGTCATTTAATGTTGGTTTATTAAGTGGTATATTTATAAATTTGTTATTTAAACTTTTCATAATGCTACTAATTTTAACTATGAATGTATGTCATTACTAAATTTATGATGGTCAAATGCAGTCATTTCTTTATGACAGCGATAGTGAATATTTAAAACGAAAGGCGATTAGGAATTCTTCCTTCTAATTAGCAATGATATAACTTGAGTGAAGGTAATATAAATTATTCGTATATAGTAATACCCACGGGTCTTGTGCACGTAGAAGACTATGCATACACACATATCCCTATGCTGATATGTTACATAACCCCCTGCAGTAGATGTATACAGGTATTATCTGGAGTTATTTTCAATGTAAAGTAACTATGCATTTACGCATATATATATATATATATATATATATATATATATATATATATATATATATATATATATATATTTCTATTAATCGTTTTATCATTATATATGCCCATTGGTATATAGGTTTATTCGACTGTGTTATGATTTATTTGTTTTCCTTATATCACTCGATGTTCCCTTTACGCACACACACACGCACACACATACACACACACACACACACACATATATATATATATATATATATATATATATATATATATATATATATATATATATATTACAATAAGTTCACCAAGGTAATCAAAATGGTAAACTTAAAATATATTATAAATATAAAAGAGTTAATATTTACAAGTAAATTAATCTCAACCAGATGTAAAAGCTCAATAAAACCGAAAAGGAAATAGAGCTTATAATATGAACAAATGATTAATAAAACATGTTAAAATACATCTTGAAAAAAAGTTAAAAAATATTTAATTTTTAAAAGGAAGCACAAGATAAGTGGGTAGTCCTTAATCCGCGGAGTTTCGAAGAAATACTCTCCTTCCAGGGATTAGCAAAATGCGGGATCGGATTTTGCATGTAAAAGTATTTAATGAAACTACAAGTTAGTCACAGATCTTACTTGGTTAAAAAAAGGGTGAGGTAAGGGGAATAGGAGGTAAAAGAAAAATGATAAAAAGATTTCACATGAATGGATATATATATATATATATATATATATATATATATTAGTATAATTATTATATATATTAGTATAATTATTCTTCAAGAAGTAAAAGCTTTCGAGAAAAAAAGAGAGGGCGGTGCTCTTAAATCTCATTGATTATTCGGGTTTCATGTTTAATAATAATAATAACCGGAAATTATAAAACACGGAGAAAAAATATGTAACATAAAAATCCTCATGATAGTTTGACTTACATTTACTAAAATAGAATTGCTTAACTTTTCTTGAATGTGTACCTGTTGTCCCTACGCGGTCATTTTTTTTTTTTTTTTTTTAGTAAGATCCATCTTGGAGGTTTTTATTCCACAACTCTGTATTTACGGTTGCATTCAGTTTTCTAGAAATTACAGAAGATGCTCACTAACCGCGTTAATTTATTTATTAACTTATCTTTTTCTTATATTACTAGTATGCCGCGTAACCTGGCGTTGCCCGAGTTAAGCATGCCCTCTCACCTCGTAAAAAATTATAATACGGCTTTTGTTGGTGGCCAATATCCAACGTCCTAATTTAAAGAACAGGTGTCGGCATAGACACCCCTAACCTCCTCATCTTAAGAACCTCGTATAGAATAGTCACGACAAACCTCGTCACGGTAAGAAAGGCTTTCGGAATATACACCCACTTTTATGAGTGGGGGACTATCCAAGTGTTTGACTAAAGTTCAACTTTTCGACATACACACAAGAAAAAATATACCCCCCAAAAAAATGGGAGTGCGTGGCAGTGTTGTCGGGAGAGTAGTACACTTTGTCGCGCGTGCGTAAAACAGGGAATTACAGTGGATATTGCATGCCATTATATCTCGAAAACTACTTGTCTCCACCGATTTTAAAGTGATTGTCTTATTCAGCATAGTATAAAACCTATAAAAGAAGTAACTTTACAGGAAATAAGATAGTTAATGGTAAGTTAAAAATGTATCTAATAAAACAGTTCATATCATAGCAGTGTGGAAAAGGGGTCCTCAAAAGAAGAACTAAACAAAACCAACTATAGTTATAAAAACAACCAAAATCAAATATATAACAAGTAAGTATATTCGTAAGCAATGTAATCAAGGATAAATTTGTACTTTAAAAATAAAATTGCGTAATGTAGTCAAACACAAACTGAATGAAAAGTAATGAAGATGATAGTCCAGGGTAAGAGTGTAAAAAGAAATAGTTATATTATTTCGAAAGTCAAATAAAAAAACAAACAAATTTTTGCATAATATCCCCAATCTAGGCTCGGTGCCATCATAATTGTAGACGGCTACAAAAACGCATTTTTATTAAGAGATTCGGCGGACGTTTATATAAATGCCTCCTATAATTTACATGTTTTTTTCATTTTACACGTTAATCTCACCGATAAGAAACTTAACTTTACATATAAATAAGCAAAATTGTAAGAAAGCAATCGGGACTTTCATAATCGGGGATCAGTTCTCAATTATAAAGTTCTACTGAATTGAACACATAGTTTGTGACCATCACCGAGAAAAAATGTCGCAATATTTTCCTCGGTGAGTGAAACAAAGTACGTGTTCAATTTAGTAGAACGTTAATCTGCAAATAATATTAATAAACATAATGCGTAATGGCATGTGTAACTTTTAAGTAAATGTTATAGTTAATTTTTGGAAATATCAGTCTTTAAAGTAAAGGCTACTAAAGTATAAATAATTTAAAAATAGATCAGTTCATTTTAGCATCGGTTAATTTAGGACGACCAAACCGGAGGTGATGTAAAGAACGCTGCTAATTCATTTTTAATGTAACAGGGTGTAAATAATATTAATCGAAATAATACATAATGTCATGTTTACGTTGTAACTAAATGTTATGACTGATTTTGGTAAATATCAGTCTGTAAAATAAAGAAAAAACCGATGATAGTAAAGAATAAATAATTTAAAACGAGATCAGTACTTTAAGGACGCGGAAACCGGATATGATGAAAAGAAAGCTGTGACGTTTTTTTTTTTCGTCTAATGGAACAATGTGTAAAAAATGTAAACGAAATTATGCGTAATGTCATGTCTAACTTGTAAGTAAATAAAATACAAGTAAACCCCATCAAACGCCAAAAACGAAACTCAAAAGACCACTAATCCCGAGTGACAGTTTGTGCTCACCACTGGCATCCAGTGACAATAATTGAAAACACACCATTTTAAGTGTACAACAGCCCAATTTAGGCCCATAAAGGCCACGTTTGCTACTGACCGAAAGTGAATGCCAATGACCGATATAGGCAGCCAGTGCATACACGTCAACGCCACTACCCGCAAGTAACCGTCCTAAACCAAGAAAAATCGATAATGAAAGGAAATAGCTTTCGCCAGTTGGTACTACCAGACAATGCATTAACAACCGTCGCCATGTCTTTATGTTACCATTTATTTGCTGTTTATGATATTTCTGAGATTCTCATGAATGGTCCTGCATTTCTGGAAAAAAATCGACTCTGAAACTTCTTGGTCTTTTTCTAATTAAAGCTTTCTTAAAATGTATATATTAAAACGATTATTATTTTATCTTCCCGTATATTTGGTTCTCTAAATCTATCTTACCTATTCCTCAAAGCCAAGATTATTTAATATTTCAACAAATCAATTATCAGATCATGCATGGAATATAACTGTCATATCTTCTTACAGCTGCTAAACTTCTGACCGGCCATCAACATGGATTAAGGCAAGCCAGTTCTACCCAAGATATACTTACTTTAATCTCTGAAAGTATATACCATACACATGACAAAGTAGTGGAGTGTAGGGCAGTAGCCTTAGATATATCTCAGGCTTTTGCCAAGGTATGGGCAGGGTGGTCTTTTCAGGAAAATCTGATCATACGGTATCACTGGATTAATACTTAACAAAAGTTAAGCTCTTTTTACATAACAAAAGAATCCAGGTTACATCCACGATCGTGCATCTAAAATAATATGATATATATTCGTGTGAACCAACGGGGTCTATCATGGAACCTCTATTATTCCTAATATACATAAATTACCTCCGTGATAAAGTTGTCTCAGAGATGGGTATAAATTGTGGTGGAATAGGGACAAAAATGGATGGTCTTATTCAATGCTATAGGACTAATCTTGTCTCCTTCAATAAACCTTCTAAACTAGTAACAGCTATGGCTAAGGATACATTACACGAAAGTACTTCTTTCAAACTACTCGGCTTAACGTTCACAAGGAACATGAGTTGGAACAGATACATTAAAAGCATTGCTAGGGGCTTTTGCCCATGTATGGGGCATACATGTTACATTTGAGCTGGTACACCTGCTACTTGTCTCTAGCCTCTTGACAGGGTTAAAAAAAGGTGCCAACCTGATAGGTCCTAAACTATTATTCATGCTTCAGCCAATGCCCCACCGACGAAATGTTACATACTTCTGCCTGTTTTTTATCTTTACGTATCTTAATGGTGGATGCTCTGATGAACTACAAGCCCTTGTACCCCCTCGACGTAAATACCTCCAACAAACCCGACAGACAGCCAAGTCTTACCTCCTACACAGTAAATATCCCTAGATGTAAAGCGGCTTTCTACTTTAATAGTTTCTTCCCAGACTAGACTCTGGAACTCCCTTCCAGGTTAATCTGTTCCCAATAGTATTGACATGCAGAAGTTCAAGTGTAATATACCTATTGCTTCTCGACTCCGTTCATTGTGTCTCTGCAACTACTGTCCCCGATAGTAGCCCCTTGCATCAAAGTGGCACCGTTCCTTGTTTGGGATGAAAAAGAAATAAATATTAAAAAAAAAATAAATAGTGTGCTGGTGAAACGCTTTACCATTTGAGATTCCTTGATATAGTGTGAAAACGCATCTGCAATTAAATTGGTCACGCTATATTTTTATATGTAACCACTTCCTTACAACAGTCGTATTTTTAATCTCGTTATTTACTATGAATACTATTTACTGACCACCCGACGTTGCCCGGCCATACGATACGTTTAAGCATCCGATTTTATTTGATGTAAATTGCATATGTTTTAATATAGAATCACGCCTCTATTAACTAGCATATCCTACAAGGAATAATTGGCTCGATTGACTAATTCGCAAAAAAAAAATAAATAAATAATAATAATAATATCGTTCATCAAATTCCGTCTGGGTTTGTTTACAATATCACATCAGCTGATATTTGGGTCCGTACGAAGGATGCCCTTGAAAAGTCATATCTGGTTAGTTTTAGTTTGTAAACATGCAAAAAAAAAATCAGACATGCTTTGCTGCGATTTAAAATGGTACCTTTTTTTATGAGAAATTGAACTATTTAATAAGAACAAAAAATAAAATGATAAGGTACACCCAGATTCAACGGGTTCATTCGATCTGTAGTCGAATACTTTAGCACTGAGATGACCATCAATATGTATTATAAGGAAAAAATAATTCCTGAGATTTTATTTTTCCATGGACCGGTGTATCGTAAAATATACCATGTAAAAATCGTTTTCTTCATAAGAGTAGAATACTATTTTAAGATCGATTTCTTTCAGTTTTAGATTGTTATCTGATGAATTTCAATACAAAACCTATTTAAGAATATTTCAGACATATATATTACCTTTGTGTGAAATTTGCAAAGAATAGGCTAAGCCGTTTCAGAATCTATAAGGACTCACACACACTCACACACACACACACACACTGAGTGACATATATATAATAGTAGATATTATGGTATGTGTTCTTCAGAATTATCTGATATATTCCCTGCTCCTTTTGTTTCGCTGAAGTCGGTGATTTTATGGTTGCCATCAACTCGCGGATTTAATGCCTTTTATAACACAGCTTTATATTCTAGCAGCTTCTTTCTGAGAACCACGTGTTTGTACAACTCTCTTACTACTAACTGTTTTCCCTTATTTTTAACTTTCGTCTTTTCAAATCTAAGCTTACTAAGCATCTAGTGTGTTTACTATAATCATCTTTCTTGTAAGCTCATTACATAAGATGGATTGACCCATTATCGGGAGCGAAAACGATGGAAAAAGTGGACTAGATAATTATAGTTTAATTTGTTTTCTGGATGGGAATGGTTGTCCATTCACCGAATCTGTTCAATGGCAGCATATCAAAAGCCGTAAACGACCAAGTTCTCTCTGATTCTCTCTCCTCTGATCTTGAGCATGTGGTACAACAGAGAAAAAGTTGCTGGTTATTTTTAATGCATCTAATACCAAGCTTGTGTATTTACATTTTCAACGTTCTTATCCGCATCTGGCATCAAGTGAAATTAATCGTTCTCGTCTTGGGAAGGCTCCATGATTTGACAAGCTTCAAGGCTTAACCTTTACTCCTGATCTACAATGGCACACATACATCTAATCCGTTGCCAAGATCGCTGTAAAAAGTGTGAGATCCTTCTATCAGTCTAGTAGATATCTACCTGCTGATGCAAATCTCTACCTATATAAGAGCCAGGTACGACCAAGGATTGAGTATTGCTGTCACATCTGGGCAGAAGCTGCTAGGAAGATCTTATCTTGCTTTGAACAGATTTCGTAGCCTAGTGGAGGATGCCCTTTTCTTTCATGCCACCTCTTTCTCGCTGAACAGACGTTGCGATCCTGTCTCTGTTTTATCGTTATTTTCATGACAAGTGCTCGTCTGAGCTCCAATATATGCCCCCCTTCGCAAAACATTCGCGAGAAGCATTCGTCTGGCTGAAAACACTATCAATAATGAACACTACTTTTTATCTGTGTCTAAACCTAAACTAACAAATCTTTGTTCCTAAAATTGCACACCTGTGAAACTCTTTTCTGTTTTTCTTGCTTTCCAGCTGACTACGATATGACCGTTTTCAAGTCCATCGTAAACAAGTTCTTCATGAACCGTCCTCCTTCAATAATCTAAATAACCAAATTTACACTTCTAACGATTACTATTATATTGCCCTTTTGATTCTCTTTACACTCTTTTACCCTTATCCTCGAATGGCCTCTAGGCATTGATAAGTGGCTACTTCTTTGTAAAAGAAACTTTGTGTAATATTTCCATCGTGCAACGTTGGAACACTGGTAATGCTAGTATCTCTCTCTCTATCTCTATCTCTCTCTCTCTCTCTCTCTCTCTATATATATATATATATATATATATATATATATATATATATATATATTGTAGGTATGCTGTGTGGGTGGGTGTTTTCAAATATACAAAGAAATAATATTATTTAATGAAATTCAACAAAAATATTCCAGTCATGAAGCTTATTTCTTTGCGACGACTTAATAATATTGATTTCCAAATCTCTCGAATATACAGTAAATGTCATTCCCTGTGAGTATCCAAGAGTCTCTCTGTCACCCAATGCTTTTGAATGGATTCCTGTATTGAAGATAACCTTTGGCAATTTCATGGAAGTCCTAATATCAAACAAGAACGAGAACTGAACTTAATCCGTCATCCATTTCTCATGTCGACTTTTTAATGCAAATGTCAATCAGTATTATCCTTATCATCGACGTCTTCTACACATCAAAATAATACTTTTCATCCGCTCAGGTCGTGTGTCTACATCCTCTTACTACAATATCTATCTATCTATTTTTCTCAATCTCATGGCACTTCGACTTTGAATTCAAATGTGAAGTAACTACGCATTTACATATATATCTTTCATTAAATCGTTTTATCATAATATGTGTCCATTGGTCTATTGGTGTATTCGACTGTGTTATGATTCGTTTGTTTTTCTTACATCACTTGATTAACCCTTCACACCGCCCCCTCATACGCACACCCATACACACACACACACACACACACACACATATATATATATATATATATATATATATATATATATATACTAGTAAAATTTCCCGACATTTTTACAATCAAATCGATTGATGCCTACCTTTGTTGGAGAGATATTTTAACGAACCAGTTTCTTAGTTTACAATACATTGTAGTCTAACTTATGCTGTTCATTACCTACTGTTTATTATTTATTATATATAAGTGCTTAAATTAAAGTTTGAAATGCCAACATCAAGTAGCTTACTTCGATTGTGCTCTAGACAAAAAATAGCCTATCAAATAATCTACTTTCAGTTTATATATGCCAGATCATCTTGCTTGTGTCGTAATAAAACTTCCATCCAACATGCTAAACAAGCAATCATTAAGTAATAGAATTTTAAGAATATGAGAGACTATCTAATTGTTTCCCCATTCAAATATCTTTGGATGGCATCGTCTTAGCGAATATAAAACTCTTACTTGTGCGATACTGGCGTGTTTTATAGCTGGGTACATTACCACATCCCCTGTTCGAGAGGAAGTTTCATTCTATAGTCGAATTTCATTGAACATTGCATGATATGTGGTAATCAATTAACTTTATTGTGTGTGACGCGGTTGCTCATGTGGCAGAATACTCGCCTAAATGCAAGAGACTCGAGTTTTGAATCCTGAGTTCAGATATGTGAAACCGATGAGCCCAAATTAGGGCGAAATTCAAATACTGAACTTCCGGTTTGTTTGCTGTGATGGGTCTTGTAGGTTGCGACTTTGTTTGACTTTGGAAATACTTGTATGATCTCTCACATTCTAAAAATTATATATATATATATATATATATATGTGTGTGTGTGTGTATGTGTGTGAAAAATATGAAGATAATGATTAAAGGTGCATAAAAACCGTATTACGTTATTATGTCAATAAGGGTAAAGATAATCACAAGAAATGAAAGTGAAATAAGGGGAAAATATATTTAGGTCACGGCATTTTATGCTAAATGCTTCTCATCAAAAGAAGAGAAACAATCAGCATTATATTAAAGTACAGGTAAAACAGATATCACCATATTTATTACATTTAAGCTTATAAATGGAAATGTTAGGATAAAATCACTGAAAGTAGAAGGATGTAAGTACATATTATTATTATTATTATTATTATTATCATTATTATTATTATTATTATTATTATTATTATTATTATTATTATTATTATTATTATTATTCGGCATTTAAGAGGGCATCGCGCCTGAGGCAGAAACAAGGAAAATCGGCCGAAAATGAATGATGGCTTTTTATATAAAACATTTGGGGAACTTTAAAAGATTGCACGGAAATACAGAAAAATAAGGACCATGAATTATACTGAACTTGAACTTACTCTATATTAATCAAAAATGAAAGGCGAGATTTAAAACGAAACCAATTGTTTGTTGTTTCTGCGGAAAACATTCTGTATCTACACATTTTACAAATTCCTGGATTAAAAATGATAACATCTGTTCAGTCCTCACTTTAAACGTAACATTTAAAATTGAAAATAAAGGACTCGATTCGATTGAATTGTATTCAAAATAAATTAAAAATCAAATGAAAAAAATATGGGTATTAAATTGTGCGTGTCTGAAGCAATATATATTAAAATACTGCAAAACTGATTCACATTTCAAAAACTAAGAAACGTAATATCAAGTCATGTTTTATGTTAGTTGTTTTGTTCGGCTCCAATAAATGAACACTCATCCAAGCTGGGTGTCAGGTAAATATAGTTATAACAGTGATACATTTTCCCGATCCTAATAAATTCATACCCTTTCCGTGTATATATCTACATTGTAGACACGCATTTTTATAAGAGGAGATAACTCTACATCATGCTAAATTTGTTTTTTACATTCCTTACTAAATTATACGCATTTGTATCGTTTTTACTTTTTCACGTTCTTTTGTACGAAATGGTCTAACTTTCAATGTTATTAATAAAATAATGTTATTTTCGAAATATAAAAACACAGGATGTCCTACTGGAAAGGGCTGTCCGACGTAGCTAGTATATGCATATAAAAATAGCCACTTATATTAATGTACTTATTAACTCACGAGAACGTACGCACATTACCTACATCTCTGTATAGAATTATGCATCCATTTCTCTCTATATGCAGGTATAGGAATGTAGGTAAGAACAAATAGATGGATTCTTACGTTAATGTCAATCAAGATTAACTATTAAATTGTCCTCGACATTTCTAAACAATATCTATTCTGATATTTCCACCGCTCATAATATCGGTTTGTCTTCCTCTGGGAATGACTAGGCACTTAATGTCTTTTTCACCATTTGCCAATATTCAGATAACTGTCACATCACTGTTCACTAGAATCCGTTTAGTACTGCGCATTACATTATTTCAATCTAACACACACACACACACACACTCACACACATCCATATATGCATGTATATATGTATGTGTGTATATATGTGTGTGTGTGTGTGTAATTTTGACGTCAAATATACCAAGAAAATGGATCTATTGGTTATTTTTATGTAGCTGAAAATTAAATTTGC
>NC_136503.1:73618829-73653829 GCF_053919585.1 Euprymna scolopes
ATAAATTTTGAAATATAGTGTTTTTGTGATGTATTCTCTATATTGCTCTGTAATGAAAATGAGCTATATATATATATATATATATATATATATATATATATATATATATATATATATATATATGATGCAAAACTTTGTTGAAATTCAAAGACTTACATTTTTCCTTTTACATAACTCTTGTTTATTTCATGTTGATTTCGTCTATTACAACCCTTTCGTTAATGGGATAAACATTTTATGTTTTCATAAATATTTTCTTTCTCCCCAACTCGTCAGAGGTGATTTCCATCCGATGTTACCAACAAAAAGCTAATGTTGTACATGAAAAACCTGGTAAATTCCTTTGGGGAAAAGAAACTCCATGCCCACCTTGTAAAAGCTCGGTCATCTATGGCACTGTGCAAACCAAAATTCTTGTTTAAACCTTATTTTCGTATTTAAAAAAAAAATCCTCAGTCTTAATTTTAATTTTTTTCTATTATTTTTTTCTTTTCTATATTTAAAAATAAAATATTACTACATTTATGTGTATTTCAACTAATACTAATTTTGTTTTGTTCTCAATTATTATTTGTTAGTAAATCTCTTTTTTTTCTAGAGGATGGTATATATATATATATATATATATATATATATATATATTAATTGATTTTAATTGTCTCCGAAGAGAACGGTAAATAATGAAAATTCGGTATGTTATAATTAAAACAACCGTTTGTCCTTTTACCCTTCGAAACAGCTGTCAGACTAAGAAAAAATATATAATAACATGTCATAAAAAAATAATAAAAACAAAAATTGTGTACTACTAAAAAAAGGTGTTGTTTTTTCTGATTGTATAAACTATATTGCTCTGAATTCTCATCGAGCTAAACCGAGGTTAATATTGGTACAATAATCAATATAATACCATTTAAAAGGTATTAAAATTGATTGTTAAAAAAATCCACACACACATATATATATATATATATATGTATATATATATATATATATATATAATTATTGCTATACTTCTTTTTAATACCTACAGGCACTAGTGTTTCATCATTTTTGTTATCATCAGTGCAGGGAGGCACGATTATTACCGGCCAGGAATCTATTACATACTACATTGACTTAGAAAAAGAAAAACTGATCCAGCAAAGTAAACCACAGCGAAAAATGTACTTGAAATTAATATTTATGTAAATCGACAATGCCATTCTAGAATTCCAATAGAATGGTTTTTGATTTTAACATCAGGATCTGCGAACGTGGGCTAAAGGGAACGACTTATTTCATTTAAACATAGTGTGCTCGACAGAAAGACAAGGATATTTAGGTGGGATACATGATTATTACTATAATTAGTTTAATAGCTAACGAAACTAGTGTTTCATTCTTATGGGAATTACCAAAGCAGAGAGTCAGGATTACCGATAGAAGAAATATTCGAACCCGATCACGAAGCCATCTCTAACTCTATTAGTAATGGACAAAACGCTCGGCCAACGTTTGTCGAGGCAAGAAACTAAATTGAAATTAACATTTATATAAATCAGAAATGCCATTCCAGAAAGCCGAGAGTGATCTTGTGTTTATAACATCACGGTCTATATAACATTTGTCGTTTGGCATCTGTGTCTGTGTGACAGTGTGAAACTCTCGCCTAATGACTCTTAAACGGCTGGGTCTAGTTTTTTAGACTTCACACACATGCACTTTATGTGTATGTAAAAGTTGTTTGTATCAAAATGCTGTCGATAAGCACCAAACATCGATAATTAAATATCTATGTATGAATACGATAGCCTATGTGTTATTTTGTGTGTAGCGCTTACATCTTTATCTTCCGAGTGACAGTCATTTAATTGTTATGATCTTCCATTTCTTGTAATAAATAATTTTACCCATAGTTTTTCATAAGTTTTGGTTTCGGTTTCGATAATAGCTGATGACACTCAAGTCATCTATGTTTTTTTTAATAAATAGTGGAGGAACTCAAATTATATATATATATATATATATGTGTGTGTGTGTGTGGGTGTGTGTATGTGGGTGGGTGTGTGCGCGTGTGTGTGTATTTCTTCATAAGTTTTGTGTAGTGGTTTCGATTCAACCTAATGCATACAGATGGATATGCTCTGTTTTTATTTTTTAAGTCACAACTTTATAGTATATTAGAATCTATTAAAATTGACTCTCTAATGATATATATATATATATATATATATATATGATATATGCATTAATTAAAATGCATATTTGTTGTGTCTGCACACATAATTAACAAGAACACGGAAAGTAAAGGCATGACAATAATGTATTAGGCAGAAAATTAATATACATATTTACATGTCTTAAGATATACTTCAGTTGGATATATATTTTTGCAGGTGGCGTGCTGCATGTCTTACTGGAGGCAACATAGGTATCTTGTCTATTTGGCGGTCGTTGCAGAACTCTCCCGGTATCGGTGATGGATACCTTTATATATCTCACTCACCCACCTTTGTTAATTAGTGGGAGTCTCCACAACAATATTAAAGCATATTTTATGACCAGCCTACGCCAGGCGTCCATGCTAGCTAAGATTAATACTTTTGAAGTTTTAACAAAAGAGCTACAACAATATTGGGGCGTAGCTATTTACGTTGAACATCAGCAGAATGCCAACATACTAGTAGGACCCGCGTACCAGCGTTTCAAAGTGAAAGTATGCCCCTATATCTGTAAATAATAATAATAATAATAATAATAATAATAATAATAATAATAATAATAATAGAAGTCATCCTGAATATAGATATGGAGGTTATCGGAAACGAATGAAAGAACTATGGGACCTCTCCAATGACCACCAAGCGACAGAACAAAGAATTGCGGACCAAGCAAGACTGATACTTAAGAAAGGTTGGCTGTCTAAACTAGAACTATCAGAAATACAGCGAAAAATAAACGAGGAAACTCAACAAGAAACACCCCCCAATGGAACTGCTCGTAGAAAAACCCACAAGTTGAAACCTCACTAGTAAAAGCCTCACAAGTAAAAACACCAAAGACGCAGGACCTACGAATATCAAAGACTAAAAATGTTGAAACCAAGAAAAATGAAACATAACTAACAGTGAATGTAGCAAATGAAATAAATAAAACAACACAGTTTATGAACGAGGAAAAAACAAAACACCCATCGTTAAAGAACCAAGAGCAGAAGAAATTAAAAACAGAAACTGAGAAGGTTAACATGCTGCTCCCACACATCCCAACAACCACAATCACAGACTTAAACAACCTCATTTACGCAGGCGCCAAAATG
The DNA here is from genome assembly GCF_053919585.1 of Euprymna scolopes. Lineage (NCBI taxonomy): Eukaryota > Metazoa > Mollusca > Cephalopoda > Sepiida > Sepiolidae > Euprymna > Euprymna scolopes. Next base: position 73,622,131 of record NC_136503.1, read on the forward strand.
GTAAGTATGAATCTCAAATTAAAAAACAACAACCGGGAACAAGCGGACCGACAAAACCTCGATGGGAAATAAAACTAGAAACCTAAATACAGAAACATAAAATGATCAACAGGAGGAAAGCAATGTGAAAGAAAAGGAATATTGAAAATGTAACTGGCAGGGAGAGGCTAAACAAGAAACATGAAGTACTGGACCAAAAATAAAAGCAAAAGAAGCGAGATTGAGACGATATAGATATAAAGCTGAACAATGCAAACAAAACAGGACATTTGAAACCAACGTACGCCAATTCTACCAAAATGTGATCGGAGGAAAAACAAAAACAGAACAACAAAATCCGACGGACACAAAACTCTACTGGAGTAACATATGGGAAGAGCGACGAGAAGACAATAGAAATGCCGAGTGGCTGAAAGATATGAAAGAAGAATTACAACAAATAACAAGGAAATCCTAAAGAAAACCATAGGAAAATGGCAAACTGGAGAGCACCAGGGCACGACGGGATAAATGCATACTGGTTGAAAAAATTCACAACCTTACCCGAAAGGCTAATCCAAAACCTGAGAAAATGTATACAGGAAACAAACGGACTGGATGACAAAAGGTAGAACTACACTGCTACAGAATGACACGGAGAAAGGAACCGTCCCCAGCAATTATAGGCCAATCACGTGCCTAGCCACAAAGGGAAAAGAGGAACACATGATATGTTATATGTTGATCGAAATACCTAAAGGAGGTAAAAAGGAAGAGGAAAATTTAGCCATGGCATGGATCGACTACAAAAAAGGCGTACGACAGGATCCCCCAAGCATCGAAAATAGAATGCCTACAAATGTATAAAATACCAAGCGGGATCACCAATGTAATAGAAAATGCAATGAAAGCATGGAGACTGGAACTGACAGCAGATGGACAAACATAACAGAAATTAACATACAAAGAGGCATTTTCCAAGGAGACTCATTATCACCATTACTGTTGGTCATAGCCATGATGCCCTTGCATAGTATTCTGAAAAAGTGCCAAGCCGGCTACAAGTTCCCCAATACAGAGGAAAAAATGAGCCACCTGATGTACATGGACGATCTGAAACTTTTTGCAAGGACCGAGAAGGAGCTAGAGACACTAATTAACTCTACTAGGGTCTTCAGCCAAAATATCCAAATGGAATTTGGAATGGAAAAGTGCGCACTACTAGTTATAAAAAAGGGAAAACTGGAAACGACAGAAGGCATGGAACTACCCAACCAAACAGAAATGAGGGCACTAGGGAAACAAGACAACTATAAATACTTGGAAATTCTGGAAGCGGACAGCATCAAAACAACAGAAATGAAAGACAGAATTGGAAAGGGATACCTCAGAAGAACAAGAAAACTCCTGGAAACTAATTATATATAGCAGTAACCTAATAAAATGTATAAATACATGGGCAGTGTTACTAGTTAAGTATTCCGGACCATTTATAGGATGGACAAAAGAAGAACTGAGACAGCTCGACCAGAAAGCCAGGAAACTCATGACCATGAATAATGCACTACACCAAACGATGATATTGACAGACTCCACGTGAAATGGAAAGACGGTGGGAGAGGACTGATCTGTATAGAAGACTGTGTGAAGGACACAAAGAAAGAACAAGAAAAATACAGAATGCAAAACACTGAAAGGATAATTATGGCAGCGAGAGATACGGAGAAAACTAACAAAACAGAAAACAGAAAGACAAATTACAAAATGAGAAAAGAGAAATGGGAAGAGAACAACTCCACGGAAGATTCGTAAGAATGACAAAAGATGAGAATAACGAAAACACCTGGACATGGATGCGAAAAGGACATATAAACCGAGAAACTGAATCCCTAATAACCGCAGCATAAGATAATTCGATAAGAACCAACTATATGAAAGCAAGAATCGATAAAACAAGACAACAGCAAATGCAGACTCCGTGGACAAAGATACGAAACGATACACCATATAGTACGTGAATGCAGCAAACTGGCCCAAAAGGAATACAAAAACAGCTATGATGAAGTGGGGAGGGCAGTGCACTGGGAATTGTGCAAACGGCTGTATTTTGAGCGTACAGATAAATCGTACAAGCATAAACCCGCAACAGCACTCGAAAACGAGAACCACAATATCCTATGAGACATGGACATACAGCCGGACAAACCCATCCAAGCAAGAAGACCAGATGTCTTAATAATTAACAAACAAGAGAAATCCTGTCAAATCGTAGACTTTGCTGTCCCAGCTAACAACAGGGTGAGGATGAAAGAAAAAGCACAACGAAGAAAATACACTGAACTAACCAGAAAGTTAAAAGGGATTTGGATGATGAAGAAAATAAAAATAGTACCGATAATAGTAGGGTCACTAGGAACAATACCAAAAAACCTGGAAAAAAGAATGGCAGAGATTGGAATCAGAGGAAGAGCTGCAAAAATACAACGCCTAACGATAATTAAAACGGCTGAAATATTAAGGAAAACTGTTGAATGCGGAGAATAACACAAGACAATATAACGAATAAGCGTTACAGGGAATGCAGATCTACATGTTCTACACCACCCCATCATGCCTCTCTCCATTGTTTCACCACCGCCCCCTCCCCACCAAAAAAAAGTGATAACAAAGAGCCGAGAAGGGTCAAGGAGGATGAAAAGACCGAGGAGGGAACACTGGCCAGACCTCCTCTGGACAAATGCGAAGAGAACTGGGATTTTGGGGAGACTTAGTGCCACTCAAATTTCAGTATAAACCAATGGGCACTGCCAGCGAGAAATCAATGGTAAGAGGCTGTTGCGATGATCCAAATTCATTTGCAAATGCTATCGAAGGAGGAGGAGAGAGCTGGACGTCTGGGGGGACTTGTTGTCACAGCTTCCAGAGAACACCACAGGTCTCCAATCAGATCGTTTGCTGACTCGTGTGAAAGCAGAAGGTGAGCCAATAATAATAATAGTAGTATAAGTATAATAGTATAATAATAGCGGATAGGATAGCTTCCGTACATTTATATCTTATCTACCTCTGCATTCCATGCTTAAAAAGGATGTGTCCTTTATAGTATCAGACCTGACTGAATAATTAATTGTAGGTATAGACCGATTAAAACCATCCAAAATTCCAAGAAAAACCTTACAGCCAGCCATGGTTCTCCCCAGAATGTGCTGGTGCCATCGTGCAGAGAAATCACTTTTTCCATAGCTTCCAAAGTAATAGATGTACTGAGACTAAAGCTGTTTTCAGGACTGCCAGCAACCACTGTAAAAGAGTAATAAAAAATGCAAGAGTTATATGCTCAGTCCTTTAAATCCAAAGTAGCTGAGCAACGGCTTGGTTCACAGCAGTTTTGGTAAATAGCAAATAGGATCCTGAACAGAAGCGTGCGTTCTATCACAACCATCACTAACGGACTTGAGGTCATCTTGTCAGCATCAGACAAAGCAACACTATTTGCCAAGAACTTTGCAGCTAATTATACCTTATGCGACCAAGGCCATCGAATCCCTGTATTTCCTCCTATAACAGACAACACGCTATGTGACATACAAATATATGTGTCTGAAGTCGCCAAGCTAATCAAGAACCTGGAATCCAGTAAAGCAACTGGACCTGACGGCATTCCAATTATAATGTTGGAAAAGCTCCAACCAGAACTTGCTCCCATACTTATAAAACTGTTTAAGCGTTGTCTTAAGAGGAATTGCTTCCGAAGACCCTGGAAAACCTTATCAGTATGCCCGGTATTTAAGAATTCTTGTGACAGCTCTTCTCCCTCTAAGTACATGTCAATAAGTCTCCGATCTGTAATGAGTAAGTTGCTGAAATTCATATTAAACAAAGAAGTAGTCAACCACGTCATCCAATGTAACACAATATAATTTCTGTTCTGCTACATCTACAGCAGTTATGCTAACGATTATATCTCATAGGATTAGTGAATCTCTCGACAAAGGCTCACTTTCTAAGGAAATTACTCTTGACATATGAAAGGCCTTTGATAAGGTACGGAAAAAGTACCTACTTCACAAAATTTCCAGTTACGGTATAACTGGAAATGTTTTATCAATTATTAAATAATTATTCTCTGATAGGCTCATAAGAGTAGTGTTTGATGGGCAGAAATCAGAAGCCCACAGGGTTAATGCTGGTGTCCCTGAAGGTTCCTCCTGGGCCCAACTCCCTTCCTGATCTACATCAATGATATCCCCCAAAATACATACTTAAATCATTCGTTTAGATCTATCCTGATGACAGGACGATCTATGGCAAACCATCAAAGGCCGTAAATGACAAAGTTATCTCTGATTCTCTCTCCTCTGATCTTGAGCGCGTGTTACAATGAGGGAAAAGTGACTGATTACTTTTAATGCATCTAAAATTAAACTTTTATCTTTACATCATCAACGCTCTGATCCCCATCTGGCATCAATTGAAATGGATGGCGTTTGTCTTGGAGAGGTTCCATGTTTTGACAAGCTTCTAGGATTGACCTTTACTCCTGATCTGAAATAGAATACGTTCATCAAATCTTTTGCCAAGGTCGCTGGAAAAATTGTGGGATCCTTCTACCGGTCTAGTAGATATCTCACTGCAAATGGAATCCCATATGTATATAAAAGCCAAGTATGTCCAAGGATGGAGTACTGCTGCTATATCTGGGCAGGACCTACTAAAACAGCGTATCTTGCCTTGACAGATTACAAAATAGACTTCGTAGCCTAGTGGGGGATGCCCTTTTCTCTTCCCTGCAACCTCTCTCCCACAAAAGTGACGTTGCGAGCCTGTCGTTGTTTTATCGTTATTTCCTCTTCAGTTTGCCTGTTTCCCACCTGGCTACTGATGTTTTCAAGTCAAATATAAACAAGTTCCTGATGAACCGCCCCCTTCAGTAAGACACTTTATCAGATCTCCATTATAAGCGATTACTACGATATTATCTCATTGATTACTGTACACGCAATAACACTTATCCCCGAGTGGCTTCCGAGCCTTGATAAGTGGTGACTTCCTTGTAAAATAATAATAATAATAATAATAATAATAATAATAATAATAATATAAACAATTAAACAACGGCTGTTAAAGAGTGCCACGTCTTACCCCGTAAAATAGTAAGTACTGGCGCCCATGGGCAAAATTAATGTACCATGCCTAAGTAACAACATTACTATCAATAAACGCAATCTTCAAAGTGGGATCTGATCATGTGTTCTGATAATTCTGTGCTTTCACTTAACGTGTCTGCGGACCCGAACAATAGTTCCCATTAACATTAAAATTATACTTTTGATTTTGTTGTAATTTTTTGCGGCTATTACCACCGAGTACAGACTTAATTTTCAAATTAAAATAAAAAAAATAAGATAGTTTTTTTTTTTTTAAATGACTGTAATATTTTAAACGGTAACGTTCTAACAAATGTAACGCACCCTTCTGTCTATTTCAATGCTGCCATTAGTCTTTAAATGTTTTCCGTTTTCTACTGGTAATATGTGTACATTTTTTCCAAGGTATTTCGTAAATGTGAAAGCTAAGCGTGCAATCTATAGTAAGAGTCATAAAAATATGCAGAAAAATGTAAAATGGTAGTGGCCGCATTAACAAAGAGAGTATCAAAAAGTGGAATTTTACTGTTGTAGGACTTTATAATTCAAAATTTCAGCCTGTAAAATGTACGAATACATAAAAAATAAAAAAAGTAAACAGTGGGGACAACATTGCCCACGTCTAACAATTCAATTATTATTTTTTTTTTGTTTAATATAAGATATTACTGAAATACAACAATATATAATTCGTACAATACATATTTAGCAATCTGAAAGCTGTAGGTGGTATAAAGGTTCTAAAAGGTAAACACGTATAATAGCTGACCATAATTAGGTTGCTATACTCTCCTAAATATCTGTAAGAAAATCTTTCAGAAAAAAAGCAAACACAAAACAAATTGATAAGTATTGTTTGCGTAAATATATAAACATTTATATATTTTGCAGTATAGTTATATTTTTTGTGTTTCTGTAGATTTGTGATGTTTAAAATCGACGCATTTTATATGTATTTATATATTGTAGGGTTTAACTTCCAAATATACGCATGGTTTTTATTACGAGTTTTATTATTTCGGAATTCTTATATAAATACATGAAAAGAAATAAGGATTTTTATTAAACGTAAAATGTTGCGGGAATAAAATAGCTTGCACAAAATAAATGCGTTTGATGTTTTTTATTAAACTTCCATATTTTTTCGGCATTAGAATATAAACACGCAAATATTTGAAAGCTCACCTTTTAAATTTAGTGAAGATATTTATAAAAATATATATTTTGCGGAGATATATTTGTTGGCAAAAAATATGTTCGTTTTATTTCGTTGAAGGAACTCCCGTTTATTTATTTATTTATTTTTGTTTCGGCATTATAATAATAAAAAAAAATATTAGTGAGGTGACCTATTAAATTTTAGCCAGAGTTAATTACAATCACTATAGTAATATTTTGTGTGCTTCTATCGGTGTGTAATTTTTTTAACCGAAGCATTTCGTATATATATTATTCAAACACGGTAGTCTTTGAATATATTGTCAACTGGCAGATTAAGGCATTTAGAACTGCTTTAAAGCTTCGTATCTCACTCATTTTTAGATCAAATATCAAACAAATATTACTGCTCATGAATCACTTTCTCAGCTATATTGTGAAAAAAAAATCAATTTTTCGTTCAGTAAAACAAAAGTTATGACGAATACACAGGTGGTTAAAATCGTAAAACCACGTAAGGAGGTACTCGATGTTTTAATAACTGGTTTCCATAGCAACCACGGCGCTTCAGCGACTACTGTTGCTACTAATTCACTGCTCTCACGAAAAAAATAGTAACAAGTGAAACAGACAGAATGAAATCATGAAAATTGAAATAATTTGGAGATTTTATTGAAAGCAGACGAGCGCCGTACATTGTTATTATATATGCGTATGCTATGTTTATGGGAGGGAGGGCAAAGCAATAAAATTAGAATAATAAACAGAATAGGCGAATTTACTGGAACCATGGAAAAATCATAGATTATAATAGAAACATGCAAGCATGAAAAGTAATATGGTTAAATTTTAACATAGAAAAGTAAATGACTAGTTGTTAAAATTGGAAAAGAAAAGGGCAATATATTCCTGAAAACAGATAATATATTTATAACTTAAAATATTGCAGCAATAAGAATTGATTATATATTATTATAACTTTAATTTAAAAGACATTTAAATGCGCAATATTATCTATATTATTATAAAACTTCAATGACGTTGTAGCGATGTATGTAACTCACTTTCCGGTTTACAACATCCGGTTGCGCATGCGCGCATGGTCTGCGCAGTGAAATATTAACGTTATTATTTCGACATTATTGATTAACATGGGAGGAGTGGGGTCTAAAATAACTTAAACGTAATACAGAAATAAACGATGTAAAAAACAAACAGTATTAATAATTGCTTATTTGGATAATTTAAATGCAAAAAAAAACAACAACAAAAGAATGATCGGGACGCTGAAATATTAACGTTATTATTTCGAAATCATAATTTAACATGGGATGAGTGGGGTTTAAAATAAACAAGAAAAAGCAAAAGAACAATTCGAACGCTGAAATATTAACGTTAATATTTCGAAATTAGTTTCCCGTTTCAACAACTAGTCCTTGACTTTGCAATGTTTAAGCTTGACCATGTTACTTTTCATGCTCGCCATTTTGCTATTGTAATCCATATATTAATGAGTTTAATTTCCAAATAATCGCGTGTTTTTTATTACGATTATTTCCGAAAAAAAAAAAATAACAATTTTGTTGTTTTGACGAATATGGCGGCGTTGCCGTTGTGGACGTCGACGAGAACGAAGAAGGAGATTCTTATAGTTGACGGCGTGTTTAAACTTAAAAAAAAAAAGCAAGTATGCGGGTGCTTTAACGTCCATTTAATGATTTGCTCTCTCTCTCTCTCTCTCTCTCTCTCTCTCTCTCTCTCTCTCTCGTAATTTTCGATCTTACATGCATTAACAAATTAACTTGACTCTGGGCATAATGCGGTGTCTCCTAGTGGGCCCTTATTTTACTCTTAGCAAGCATTTGTTTATAAATTGTATAAATTTTAACCAGAATATGAAATTTACAGAGCTATGCAAATTAGAGTAGACGAACTTTTGGTTCATTATTTATGACGCCGACATTTGAAACGTTATGTTATTTCTATGTATCGACGTGACAGTAACGGTCATTGTAAGCAGAGAATCTGTAAAATATCTAAAAGTCGTGCTGGTGACAACTGCAAGTAGGGGGTCTATAGTCATTTTATTATATATATGAAGATGAAATGTCAGCTGTATACTTCCCACAGTTCCCGCTAGTATACCATTTAAGAAAGAACATTTTGTTTTTAGAAAGAATTGATATCTTTATGCAGTCGTTAATAATAAATGCATCTTGGAGTTTCCTCCCCAGTCACGCAAAAGTGTTCAGAATAAAAATCTCCCCCCTCTCTCTCTCTCTCTCTCTCTCTCTCTCTATCTCTCTAAAAATGGCGTTACGAATTGACAAATAAATACAACTCGTCCAGTCCTCAGATTTTGTAACAATTTCATAATCTCTTTATTTTCTTTTAATATTGTTAAGTTATTTTTCTCTTGATAAGTAAAGGGCGGGTTAAATTCAAAAATTCACAAAATAATCTCATTAATTATTCTACGCTAAGCAAGAGGTGCTGTCAAGAACTGTGCATTCGGACGTACTTAAGGAAAAACACGATAAGATGGTCGACATCTGTAAATTATGAATATAGATATTGTGTGTATTTGTATATGCTCGTTTGTTACAGAAAACCTCATAAATTTGAAGCCTGGCATAAATGAAAGGTGAAATATATTCGAATAAACATACTTTTCCATAAATACACACACACACACACACACACATATATATATATATATATATATATATAGTATGTATGTATATATATATATATATATTCGAATAAACATACTTTTCCATAAATACACACACACACACACACACACACACATATATATATATATATAGTATGTATATATATATATATATATATATAATATGTATGTATGTATATGAGAGCAAGTAGTTAATACAACATGTAAAACACATTTAAAAAGAGTTAAAAACATATTTAATTTGAAAAGAAAACACTAAATAGGTGGATAGTCCTTAATCCGCAGAGTTTCAAGGAACTACTTTCCTTCTCATCAAAATGCGGGATCGGATTTTGCATGCAAGACGCATTTAATGAAACTACAAGTAAGTCACAGATCTTACTTGATACGTATATATATATATATATATATATATATATATATATATATATATATATATATATATATATATATATATATACCACATATGCTTGAATGCATAGTGAAAGTTCTTGTGTAAGTTTTTCGTTGTTTCGCTTTTGAAGTTAAGCAGGATTTAGAACTGACGTCTAAATCATCATAAAATTTTAACGAAGTAGAATTTAGGATATCTCGCAATAATGCCACACGCAACGTTGGCAGAATGTTGATTAATTATTTATACACAGCTGATGGCGTCTTCTAGTGATAAGAATTGATTCACCTAGCACAAGCGAACAAAGGTGACAATTTGGCATAACCAAATATGAATACAAGACTGATGGACTACTGAAAGAAAGTTGTAAATGCAAAATATTACTGAAATACAACAATAGGTAATTCATACAATAGATATTAATTACAGTTTTTCTACAAAGTTCTTACATTAAAGTAATTCAGCTGAAACCAATATTGTAAGCCATGTCTGAAAGTAAGGCATTAAGGTTTAAACGGATATTATTCATGGACATTCACAGGTGTATTTTAATGGAGAACTTCGTGTGTTAACTCTTACTCTTTTGTAAACACAGACAAAAACAAACACAAAAAAACAAAAAAAAACGCAGTTAATTTTTTTAAACGTAAATATTGAATACAGAGCGATATGGCAAAAGAGAAAATGTATGGAAGCATCTACACATACCTCTCCAAAGATTAAATACTTTATTGCAAATATTATGTAATAATCGTAGATTAACACAATATATATTTTTATAATATATTAATAATTATATAAATATTTTGAAGTAAAATAACATTAAGAATGACTGATTTTAATGAGATCCTTCTACAAGTAAAAATTAAAATTCTCATATCATGAGAAATATACACCATTGATTTTATCATTTTAAACTCTCCATATTAGTATTATATAAAATAAAAAAAAATATATATGCTTGGAACACATTTGATAATCTTTTTGTATTTATTCAATTTTCACCCCAAACAAGGCACAGTGCCACTTTGAAGCAGGGACTACTATCAGGGACTTAATTAGCAGGGTCATTATGAAGGGAGAGGAGTAGAAAGATGCTTGTTAACATTACACTTGAACTTCTGCATATCAGTGCAGTTGGGAAAGCAGAATCCCGGAAGGGAGTTCAAAAGACCCGCAGTTCTGGGGGAAGAAACTATTGGAGTAAAAGACTTTCTTGCACCTAGGGATATCTACTGTAAAGGGGTGAGACTTAGTAGCTTGTCGGGTGTGTCGGGGGTAGTTACGTCGGGGAGGTACAAGTGTTTGCAGTTCGTCAGAGCATGTACAATTAAAGTATTTGTAGAACAGGCAGAGGGATGCGACATCTCGTCGATGGGGCAGAGGCTGAAGCCTAGATGACAGTTCAGGACCTATCAGGTTGGCGACTCTCTTTTGAACCCTGTCCAGGAGGGAGAGACAAGCAGCAGATGCACCAACCCAGATGTGACAACAGTACTCCATACATGGGCGAATGGTAGCCTTATAGAGGTATATGATACTGTCAGGCGTAAGTAGTCTTCTAGCACGGGAGAGGGAGCTAATCTTCCTTGCAGCAGCCTTGGCAATGCTCTAAATGTATCTATGTTAGTTCATATTCCCTGTAAACATTATGCCGAGGAGTTTAAAATAAGTACTTTCAGGCAATGTGTTCTTGGCCATTGCTATTGGTGGTAGAGAATGTTTCTTGTAGTTATTGAAGATCACAAGCTTAGTCTTAGCAGCATTGAATGTGACCATCCATTTTTGTCCCCATTCCACTACAGATTGGAGGTCATCCTCTAGTGTTTCTGCCATTTCCTTGAATATGTGTTCATTGGTTTTCCCCTCATATCTGTTATAGAGAGTGGTGTCATCGGCAAATATACCCATCTCCGAAACATAGTTTCTCCTCTCTGATATATATATATATATATATATATATATATATATATATATATACATAGCATATTTATTATAAACCGAGCTATAATTTATTCTACAAAAACAATAATTTCAACTATCCGCCTCTTTCAAAATAGCCATAGTTTCATCTATCTCTAATAGGTGGCTATGCGATCATAGAGTGACCAGCTGGTTAATAAACCATGCTAAAACGAGACTTTTGAGAGATCATAATATAAAGATGATATTAGTTTAAATCAATGCAATAATGAACTAATTAACAAAAAAAACATATGATGTTTATTGTTATGACAGAATCATATAGTAGGCCTATGAGAAAAATATAATCAATGATTATTTAAACTATGTATTTACATAAACAAGAATTAATCGTCTAAAGACCAAACCCAATCTAGATGATGTAATCGAACTGCCACAAAAATAATAATAAAAAAATAAAAGAAATGAATTTGCCATATGGTTTAACCCGCCAGACAGTAAACGTGTTCTGAGCAAATACCAAACATTTTAACTTTTCTCGAGATTGTAACTTTGAGATGCTTATTGATAAAACAAACTGTTAAATTATTTTCTACTTACAACAATTATTTGATCAAATAATAGCAAAAATACAACGAGTCTATCGCATAAATCATGGACATTCAAAACATTTACACGCTAGACTACGTTTGTTCGATAAATTTAATATATATCTCATCATCATCATCATCATCATCATCATTATGAAATCCGTCAGTCTTGACGATGACTAGTTGGGCCTCAGTGCTTTATCCCTCAATGTTGACGTAATCTTATTCCATCGCCACGGGACTTTCCACCTTGAATTTACATTTGCTTGCGCTCCAAAATCAAACACCACTGCCTTGTGGGTCTTATCACAGCAAAAAAAATCCTAAGAGATGGGAACTCTGACTTCAAATCCTACTGCTGCCTTGCAGTTTCGCCTAAAAGGCTATGGAACCTCATCCAGAAAGAGAAGGCGTAGTAGCGGATACGATATGGCAACTGCTTGCCTTACTGAGATTACTTTCAGCCAGAATATTCGAACTCCTTCGCTGCCAGTTGCTGCGGGTTCGCTCCACTGGACATGAGCATTGGAAGTTCAGAAGGTGTCTATCTGATGCGCTATATGTATTTAATATTTAAGTGAATGGGGTATATTAACACATCAATTGCGTTGTAAAATTTATTACAGAGTATAAAATCAATTTAATTTAAATTAAAAGAAACGTTTTAAATAACACGATTTGTAAAATTAAAAAAAACAAAACTTTCATACTAAACGAAAACGATTAGTCTCCTTACTATTAATGCCGGGGGTGTTTTCAATTGTAAAACAGCGCGTTAATATCGTGCTTAATGTCAATTCGAAAAAAATCTACAGCAGTTATTTGTAAAATCTTGTGGTAAATGTTTACTTTAAGACACTATAAAATCACCCTCGATATTAGCAGAATAGGCAAAAAGCAATTGGACAAGCAGCTCCGCCAGGACAGAATTAAAGTAGAGATATGGCAAGAGAATATTCTTTGCACTCTATTGACTATTGAGTATAAATACGGCAGAGTTAGACACAGACTCAATCGAGAACCACATCACCATATCAAAAACATAAGGTATTAACTGATATATATTCGAGAGTCAGAATAATGAATAGAATATTCTCTTGTCATAGACATGGTCATAACTATCAAAATATATCGACCCTCTCAAGAGATTTGTGTTTTGACCGGTCTACGTGCAGACACGTGAAGCGATAAACCTTGCTACAAGTAGCTTTTTTTTAAACACACAGGGACTGTGAATAATACACAACAAAAAGAAAACACGTAAATTATCTTGTATTTGACGGTTACTTCTTTCATGGTCACTATTTTTACAGTATGCCATTCTTGCATATGGCAGGTGTCATGTCACAAGACAACCCAATGAAACCTCCTGATAATGGCGTATTTGTTTCGGTAATTTTATTCATATATGTCTCCCTATTTTTAATCATTTCTTAAATAACTATTATATATTATTTTAGTTACCATCCTGAAATGATATTTGGGGGAACATTTCATCATTCTCATAAGTAGCTGTTGTATTAATTTGTTATTTAATGCTCAGTTTATATTTTTTATTTGAAATTATAATTTAAATATTTAAAATTTTTTTTTTTGTATATAAAACATGATCATGTGAAATATTTTATGATCTCCTATTACTTTGCTTAATTTCGTCGTCTTTAAAGAGGCTTCACCGGCGAATTTCCACGAATTCTCCAGTTATCTCGATCCCGTATTACAGTTTGCAGGTCCCGAACACATTCCAATCCTGTGCTCTGTAGCAGGTTGTCAGTGTAGGCCAGCCACAGTTTGGGTGCCCATATGTTGTTTTCCAAAGAACTAGCTTGTTGACTTCCACTTCGCTGTGACTTATGTATTAACCGGCAACATTCATCCTTCTCTACTGTACTTTCAGTGATTCTGGTGATAGGTCACTATAAATCTGTTGGTTTGCTGCTGGCTCCTTCATAATGTGCTGAGGGATATCCTGGGCATCCGTGGATAATAGCTATGCAGTCTCTTCTTCAGCGCATTTGTAAGAGTCCATGCCTCAGCACCATAGAGAGGGACTGTTTCTATTGTGTTGATGACCATATCTTCCTCAACATGTGACATGCACTCCATACCAGTGCTTTTCTCACATCAAAATCTTTTTCAGTGCTCTCTGACCATGCTTCAAGGTACTTGAAGTTTTCGACAAGCTTGAGCAACCTTGATTTTTACTAAGTAAGGTTATAACCATTTATTCTGATATATTTTTGCACAATCTATACACATAATTATATTGAATATGTATCAAAGAAGATTTTGCATAACAAATACCTTCCACGTGTTAAACATTTTAATTGTATGCCGCTAATGAATTTATGCAAGTGGCAATGATGTTTTCATTTAGGAAATAACTTGCCTTTTTCTTCATGGTACGCTTGTCAAGCAATACCGTTTGGAATATAGCAAATCGCTCTTTTTAAGTTGAAATGTTTTTGAAGAATGGTGAATCTGTAATTGCAACATCGAGAGGTTTTTAAGTTCATTACCATTTCGGATGGCATGATACCTTTCATTGCTAGAAGATTAATACATCTATGGGTTGCAAATTACAGAGCTACATTTTTAGCTCTTGAGAAAGAGCCACCTGGAAAGCCTCAAATGACAGGCAGTATTAGAGATGTTAGACTTTCTGGAACTCAGTCTCTTACATTTTCAGCTAGCAAACATGCTTATGACTTTGGACTGTCTGATCGAACAGAAACTGGGAATATCGCATGTTAAAATGTGCGGCATATGTCTGCTACACCCTGTATAACTAAAAACGTAAAAACAAATAACTCATCGTTGTAATGTATGTATGAAGCTCATATTAAAACATAACAATGGGCTAATTGTGCCAACACTTCATTTTGTACATGGATTACAATACTAAATCATTCAGTTCCGTATGGGGACTTATAGATTGACCGCGTGGATAGATAAATTAATAGTCAATAAAGGATCTTAGCGGTCCAGTGTTTATCTCTTTTCTTTAAAAAACAAAAACGAAAACAAACAAAACCTCCAGAATAATTGAAATCGTTAGATATAGTTCAGTGGTAGAGCGTTTGACTGACGATGGAATGATCCCCTGTTCAAGTTTGGGTGTACCTCACCTTTTATTTTATTTTATTCTTATTAATGAGTTTATTTACGAAAAAAGAAGAAAAAACATTTTAAATCTCCCGTAAACCATGTCTTCATTTGCATATTGAAAAAACGGAACATTAATGGGAAGTGAATTTTCCAGAGCATTCATTGTCAAGTCAAAATATCAGCTGACGTGGTATTGTAAACAACAAAGAGAATTTTTTTTCTTTTTTTTTTTAGCATTAGTTCACGGGACAACTTATTGCTCGTAATACACAATCATCAATAGCGGATTGATTCTGTTATAACGTGATCTGCATACATTCAAATACTATGTTTAACGTATTGTACGACCAGGAAACCCCCGGCGGCAAGCTAGTATATATATATATATATATATATATATATATATATATATATATATATATATATATATATATATATATATATATATAATTATTTCTACAGCCCAAAGAACACATCAGCTCACAAGAGCTATGCCAGCCAACGAACCGGAAGTTGGTAGAGGGCTTGCCTCGCATGCAGAATGCTCGGGGTTCAAATCCCGGGTGTGGATATGTCTGACTGATGAGCCCAAATGAGATCGAAACTCAAGTCTAAGACTTGCGGTTCGTTGGCTGGCATGGCTCTTGTTAGCTGCGGCGTTCTTTGGGCTGTGGAAATAATTATATATAATCTCTCACATTCTGAATATATATATATATATATATATATATATATATATATATATATATATATATATATATATATATATATACCTGGTCTGCGTAAATGTGTTGGTACAATGTCCTTAAGTAAAAAAAAAATGATTCAATTCAAAAGAAGCCTCATCTGTTAATGTTGTGGGACAGCGACGACAACATGCAGGATGGGTGCGACATTGTGTATACTCATAATTATATTTCATTCACATAACTCACGATACAGTGGAGTGTGGTTGGCAATATCACACCAGTGTTAAAGTAGCTGCAGAAAAAGAAGTGATCATAACCACTAGATTTCTTAGCCGTTTTTGTCCTGTATGGTTTCCAGGTGCAGTGCAATATCTTTTGTTGCGTCAAGTCTGAGTTTATTACAAATTTATAATTGTGGCAAGAATTAGGTACTTTTTGGAGCTATTGAATGATCCATTCATTTAATGGACAAAACGAGGGAAGTTGTATGGATTAATTTCTAACGACGAGGAATATATTTCGTTTCTGATTTTAAAAAAAAAGGTGGATATTGATTATTCGTATTACTAGAACTCTTCGAACTATTGTTCTAATATTGAGTCTATTTTGATAACATTTCGGTCGATGTAACACCCGACCTTTTTCAGGCGCATTGTGTCGAACTCGGGAATGGTTCTGTGGAATTCGATAATTTGGATGGAATTTCGACCGGAACCATTGATTTACCTTACGAATCGCATGCTCTCGTCCCGTCAGCAATGGCTGGATAATTATACGCAATTGTTTTTTTTTTTAGGTCGTCCACACTTAGAATTGAATCTTAAACCTACAAAAGAATACCACTTTTCGAACTGATTTACACAACTACTTTAACCATTGCGCCACAGGTTCACATAATATGATTAAGAATATGTAAAATACATATATCCTTCATTCTAGATTGTCAAGTTGATTTACTATTCTTTCAAAGGCAGAAAGGTTGGCTCTGAACGGCACTTCCATAGATGTGGCAACAGTCTTCAATCATAGGACGTATCTTATTCATGTCGATATATTTTACATAATCCATTTAATATAAATAGTCTTTGTTATTTCTAAGATATGCACAGATTTTAAAATAAAAAAAATACGTGGTCTACGTGCAATCTGATCAATATTAACATATACACTTGTATACAGAATGGAATCGCTTCGAAAATAGAGATAAATAGCAATACATATTTAATGCGACCAAAATTGAATTCTAGGCCTGCTACATTCAAGAATGTTCCATAGTTACTCACAGTTGATCTACATTCCGTTCAGTTCAACCTGACAAAATGATGCATGTTATACGGACATGCGTCTTTTACGAGCTACATTCTCCATAATTACAGCCATTTCTTCCTTGTAAATGAACATGCCACTCCCAGTTGCAATTAATCTGCTTCCTTTAAGGGAGGCATTACTTCGGCGCGTTCGATCAGGAATGTGGTGAGCGGAGGGACGAAGGAGGGGAATTTTAAGTTTCAACCTAAGGCAACGTGACATGTCCAGATAAATCTGTCAGGAGTTAATGTCGGAAGGGAAGAAAACTTTCCAAAGTATTCGAGAAACCTTTTAAATGGATAGATTGATCTTTTTAGTTTTATATGTCGAAGCTCGCAAAGGGCATTATTGCCTACGTCCGCTCTGGCCGAAGGAGCAATAAAGGACATCTAACAGGATTGCTCTCCAAATAATTTAAGATCGCCAGTCTTAAACGTATATTAGGAAATGGTATGTGTCACATTTCTTTGTAATACACCGAATCACTATTTCGTCAAGACTAGAAAGGCGCCTCATCCTAACCGGCAAAGACATAAGATATGCCCTCTACATAAATATGTTCCAAAGTGCACATAATGCAAATTATTATATGTAATTTATTTATATTATACTGAAATTATAAAAATCCTTTCAATGGCATCTAACAGCACCGTTACGGAAATCATCTCTCTATTACAAACACCTTAAACTTACTCTCAGATTACTCTTCGTAAAGCATATCATGAAAAAAATATTTGGGGGTATGTGCATTTTTGCCACCGCGCGATTTTTAAATAGTTTTCTCAGATTAAATTCAACCCTTACAATATATTTTTTGTTATTATTAAATTCTTAAGTGGAACGACAGATTACTTATATAAGCCACCCATGTAAAGAATGACTTTCAAAGTAATAAGATTATTATTTAAGCAGGGGGGGCAAAAGTTTACAAGTACCAATGTGCTTAATCTAGTGGGACTGTGTCAGTTTAAAAGATAAACAAAACTTTTCCTATTTATTTGTTTTTATGCATGAGCAGAAGTAAAAAAAAAATATTGATTTTTGATTTGTAGAAATAAGAAGAACACTCCAACACCGGCATGGAAGATTGAAACAGACTCAGATTAAAATATGATTCGATTTTACAAGCTGTAAACATAAAATATAAAATATAGTATATGTAAAATTATTACAACTTATTTCTGAGGCCTATTTATACAGAGTAACAAAAAAAACGGCTGCAAATCTAATTAGCCCCAGTTTCGTTGTGTTTTGTCCGAATGAAATGAATCTTTGGTCATAACTAGTTTATTATATTCAAAACATACCATTAAAACACAAGAGACTTTGGCCTTTTTTTCTCCGTTCTGCAGCATATGTTCTAGATGGCCTCCATTTAATTTTTGTTTTTGGGGGGGGTCTCTCTCTCTCTCTCCATCTCTCTCTCTCTCTCTCTCTCTCTATATATATATATATATAAAGGTCAGCAAAAAGAAAGTCTGCACTTGTAATTTTTTTCAAAAACTGCAAATTTAAGCTACATTTAATGTAACTGTATAACCAACCTATACCTCATTTGATTTGAATTTTATTTCTCTATCAGTTTGCCTATTCGTATTTGGCTTCTAATTGAATATTCTTGTGTTGTTTCTATGGAAATGTTTTATACCTTCTATATATATATATATATATATATATATATATATATATATATATATATATATATATATATATATATACCATGTACCATCAGTAAATTTTACTCACACTGCAGAATATTCAACATATTTTGGTTGCTATCAATTCTTTTTTTGAAGTCTTGGTTTTGTTAAATTGTTTATATTTACGGACACCAGGTATATATATATATATATATATTTAAATATATATATATATATATATATATATATATATATATATATATATATATATATATATATACTCGCAGAAGTACCCGTCGTCGTCTTGTTTCAAAAACAGTTTACAGAAAATGGACTGTGGTTGATGAAAGTATGAAGGAGGGGATTTTAAAGAGATAGGTTTTGATACTAAAACATTTTACCCTTAGCAAAATATTATGAAAGTAAAGATACTTTTTGCGAAAATATATTGTTATATCAACTTTGTTTTCATTCGTAGCCAAGAGTGACCAACAAAATGATGTTTCATTACAAAGTGAAAATGTTATAGATATATATATATATATGTGTGTGTGTGTATATATATACATATAATATAAACAAATATAAGAAAAGAATCGATATAAATATGAATAAGAAGAAAATGCCGCCCTTTTCAAGCAGAACAGCTTCGTTTCAGTTTTCAGTATTGAACGGTGCAGTATTGCGCCGTCGGATTCAGGGTTTTACTATTGTAATGTAAAGAACACGCAGAAAGGGTTGCATTCCACTGATTTATTCTAGTACACTGGCATTAAAAGCTTAAATAGATATATAAATAAGAATAAAAAGGTTATGCAAATGTTTTTAAAAAAAGATCACGTGGGCAGGATTTTTCCTTCTTTTTACTCGATAAGAATTTATCTATTTATCTATTTTTGCGTTCACTTTAATAAGAACGTGAATTTATGAGGTGAATTTATTTGACACAAGATGATTCAACTGAAAAATAAATAAAAGCTAACGTGAATTAAGATTAAAGTTAAGGTGTATTGTGGACCCTTGCCAGTTTTTAAAACCTTGTTAAACTTTGTGACATATTTCCATTCTATGGAGGTCAGGCGGAAACGAACACCCAATAATTTTATTGTACCATATTTCTTCAAACTGAAACATTATTATCAAAGTATACTCACGCAAATAGATATGAAAACTCTTTGTTGAAGTTTGTGCCATATTTCGATTAAGTACAGGCGCGAACGCAGACCCCACAATGTTATTATACCATCCCTATTTAAGTTGAAACATACTTATCAAAATAGTCTTATGTACATCTATATAAAAACCCTTGTAACCGTTTTTTTTTATTTATTCTTTTATTTCCATACTTTGGGGAACAGGCGCGAATGCAGACCCCACAATTCTTATGAAACACCGTTCTGCCAGATCAAAATACCATTCCTGAACCTCGATACATCTTCTATTCTTATATGTAATCAGTTTTTTAAAATAGTCAACCATAGAGGACCCTATTCGTGACCAGGCACACACACAGGCGTTAAGCTTTATATATATATATATATATATATATATATATATATATATATATATATATATATACATACTATATTGTGCACATATCTGTAAGACTATGGTATATATTTTTTGTTACATAGAACACTTGAAATTCCTTTAGTATCATTTAACATCTTAAGCCCATTATTGTTCGTTTTATTGTAGTTATCTTTGTTGTTCTTGTCAAAATTATTCACAACGTCTACGATGAGAACAATAGTCCAAGCAATCCAAAATCTATAAAAACATATTTAGCAATTGTCATCTCAAAACTATACAAGTATAAGCTCGTTTTCTTTGGAAAACGTATTGAACTTTCTTTTTTTAAAAGAAAAAATGCGCAAAATTTCATTAGATAATATACTTATATATTTGTTGTCTTCCTTCGGATAAAGAAAAGTCTTACTACATAAAATCTGCCTCGGCGCAGTCTGGCAATTTCAAGGTGCTTGATTGTACCGCATTAAAACTCATCTCGTATTTAATTCTACTCTTGTACGGGAGTAAGTAAATCTTCCAATCTGCGTCCTTTCCCTAAATCACCAACGCGTTCTGATTTTATATATTTCAATCCATTATATATTTTATTTTAATGAAGTTGATTAAGGGAAACAGTAAACATTATATAACAATTAATGCATAACTACGGTTGAACTATGTATATTCGATTGCGTTTACAGAAAACTATCAACTTAATGCACTCCCTAATAAGGTGGTATCGATGTACCTGCAGTAAATTTTACTCACACTGCCGAATATTCAATATCTTTACAAAGCTACAATTTCCCAGAACACCGAATAGTGTTGCTGTATTATGACTGTGTAATCAATAAAAGAGTCTACAATAGGTTCGGCAAAGTTCAACCCCCATCCAAAAGTTGCATTTCTCTGCATGTGTTACAACTTCTTTAATGAAATCTGTTCTGAAGCACTCATAGCAATTCTGTCACACCATGCACATACTCTGGCCGAACTCAGCAAACAGCAAACTTTTATTATTTCACTGTTGAACGTTTTAGATTCCGGAGAGCCTTATACTCTGATAGTGTCAACTCTAGGACGGAATCCCCCCCGTTTTCTCTACGTGATTGATTGTACTAAATATTCATATACTTAAATGTAACATTTATAGCTCACGTATCAACATAGTACTTCTGTTATATATGATCTCAAATAGTAGTCCCTTGTGTATAAGTTGCACTAATTCTTTGTTTAGGTTAAAAAGGTAAGTAAAAAATATATTGCTTTTTAAAAATATATCCGTCTGTTTACGCATATATTTGTCGGACGAATAGGGGAAGATGGGAACAGGAACTAATTTCCTTGAGACCTATTCAGTGGCCTATTAGCACTATACAACAATTTATACGTTGTTTTTCTTATATGCGATCGTTCCAGTGCAGTTAAGTCTTTGATGAAAAAGTCATGCACCATTTTTTTCATCCAAAGCAAGCTGGACACCCGGCGTTGCCTTATCGTATAGTAATCTTAAACGTGATATTTCAATTATGAAAATTACGTATTACAGAATCCATTCTACGAGTGATAATTTTCCCGGTGGACTAATTCACAATTTTTTTTTTAATAATAATGATAATGTCGTTCATCAAACTCCGTCAGTGGTAGTGTACAATATCACGTCAGCTGATATTTAGGATTTATCATCTTAAACCTAGTCTTTCTTCTCTTATAGATAAAACGGTGTAATTTTACGGACACATATTCTACGTTACTGAAGCAAAATGTAGTAGGCAAACAAAAACAAAACAACAAAAAACGGAACACACATAGGATATATTCAGTATCGCCCACCTCTAGAAAAAAGTTTATTTTTGTCTGCAATAACCTTGGAGAAAAAAACAAAAACTCGCTTCTCCCAGACACGTCATCCGTCACAAAGCACAATCCGATCGCTAGAACCACCTAGACACAATCTGCAGAACACCCCCTGACTGTTTTCCAGTGACCTGCCTTTATAGCGGTCGTGAATTATGTATTTGCATAATCGCGCGAGAGCAGACAGCTTTTACGATAATTGCATAGGGTAAACGCTAATAAAAACCCATGGACGCCATATTGAAAGTCTCTCTTCCGGTCAGGCCGAAACACAACAGACATATCCCAGGTAAGTCCTGCCTTGTCAATTTCCTCCGAATGGAGAAACGCGATGGCCACAGTCTATTAGAGTTAAAAAGTGGAAGGTGCCATAATGCGTGATATTCATTCCAATTCTCTACCAATTCTCGTTAACTTCCAGATTTCCCTTTTCCCACCTAACTGGTGCTGGGTCAATGGACTGACATTCCTCATATTTCCGTAGGACCGTTTTAACGGTTGCTTTTGTCGTGGTTGGGCAACTTCTCCTGACTTCTCGGATGTCCACTACCTTTGTGAATAGCCATGATTTGACTCTCATCAAGCTCGTCTGTGGGAACCGCGCCTATCACATGGTCAAGCCAGTTTTTCTTTTTCATTGCCTCAAACCACCGCTGTAGTACTCGTGTCAATCGGTCAGCGATGTTTCGTGCTGATGGAACCAGCGTCACGTCCACTGTCAGCCCGTACATGTTCACGAGTTCCTTGAGAGTTCTTAGTCGCCTCCCAATAAACATCTCGCTTGCTGCTTTGGTGCGTACTCGCGCCTTTCCAGTTAGCGTGTCCGATACCCAATGGTATACGCAGACAGGATCTGCCTTTTATAGGTAGCACGTTGCTCTGCCACTGAAGAGCCAAATTGATGCCTTTCAATACGGCATCCAGTTCGGCTAAGTTGATATGTTGAAAATCACCTTCAGGTCCCACCCAACATACATCTTTCAACAAAGTTTCACGCATCTCCAAGGTTTCACCAATTGATAGGAAGCTAGAATCGACCCATACATTTAGCTCTTTGCCGTCCACATACCAATTTCCCCGGGCCGGATCGTTCTGCTGCACAGATTCAAAGGTTTCGAACACCATACGATGCAGTACGGCGTCCCTTGCTTCATCATCCCAGCCCTTCGTTACTGAACTTACTCTCCTTCTGAGTATTCCACAAGCCATACGAAGGCAACTGCACAGGGAAAACAGTGTTCGCTGTGTAACAATGCTAGGAGCCTCTGGAATTAGATTTCCTCGCTTCCACCGCAGTTCACTGCGTTCCATCCTGCCCGCCAATCCCAGCACCCGTGTACCGTCCTTCAACCGCTCTGGGTTCTTGCACTCCAACCCCACCTGCGCTAGGCGTTCTCTTACACGAGTCGCGGGCACCACGTCTTCGTTGACAAAAATGTCATCAATGTAAGCAGATGCTGCGCGGCTTACACCTTCTGAGATAATACTTTGCTGACAATTGCTCTCATTATCAGGGGGGGCACGTTCAAACCGAACCCCGGACGGGTCAGACAGTAATTTTCCCGTCGATTTCCACAGTCTGGTATCGCCACAGTGTCTCATGGAAACGGACTTGTAGGTCTGCTCCCCTGAGGTCCAGTAGAGAGACATTAGCACCTTTTTGTCTCCATTCGTGCAGCTTAGCCGCAAAAACATCTGCGTTGACCGTAAACGCATCTACGTAATGATTTAGCTCCCGGTAGTCCAACTCCGGGCGCACTTTGGCTTTGTTCTGCTGTATCACAGCCATCAGGGGAATTAGGCCTTTGGGAGTCCCAATTTATCCTCTGGGTACGGTACGAGCCAACCATTATCTATCTAGGTGCGGAGCTCCTGCATGTATTCTTCACGGATTTCTGTCGGTACTGGGTATTCTGACACTCGATTGTGTAGCCTTTCAGGAGGAGGGGTCCTTAAATCACTTCCAGGATGCGGTCCACGTTCGGTTTTGATGGTCAAAGGTGGCAGTGAAATCCGGTTCATTCATAGAAATGGCCGCGCACTTAATATTTTCCTGCCGCCAAGCCGCACTGATCCTGTAGGCTTGACAACGACACCTCCCAAAGCTTTTTATGGCATAGATCCCTAGAAGTAAGTCAAACCCCAGTGGTTTGCCACGCACCACCACCCACATCGATTCTGGCAGACACACATTCATCAGTGGACACAGAGACCGCTCCAACACAGCAGCACGCATTGGAAATTCCACCAATCTTTTTGACATTCACATTCTTTTTTCCCAAGACCGGCACCAGTCTGCACGTAAAATCGTCCTAGAGCATCCTGTATCAATAAGTGCGAAACATCGGGTCCCATCAACATGGATACTTATCACCAGGAGCGTCGTGTTCGCGTCTTGGTGGGGAAGGATACTAGCGCTTAGGCGTCCTCCCCTTGCTCGTTTTCCGATCAGTTCCGAGCCCAGTGTTCACTCTCTCCACAACAGTAACACCGTGTTCCGCGTTTTAGACAGTCCTTTGCAAGGGGGGCTTTAACGTTGCATTTGAAACAGGTCACACTAACAGAAATATTCTGAGCCCTGTTATTGTTGGATGAGCGTGTGGCCGCAACCACGTCCTGATTTTTCCCCCAGTCGTCGTCAAAATTCTCGCTCTCGACATTAGCTCACCCATGGTCAGGGCTTTGATGTTCGGCACCTGTTGAAGAGCAATTGAGATGGTGTCAAAGGGGCCAGTGACGAAAGTCAATTTTGTGAGTCTATCTAAGCTATCTCCTGTGAATACAGCCAAGCCAACCAACTGCCTGATTTTGTTGGCGTAAACATCCACACGTTTGCCATAGTAGTGCCGAAATAGCTTGAAGCAAAATGTAGTAGGCAAAACAAAAAGAAGTCAGGAACACAAGATCGGAAATAGTCAATATCACCCACCTCTAGCAGAGAGGGGTATCTTGTCTGTAATAACCGTGGAGAAAGAAAACAAAAAATACAGAAAGAAACAAAAACTCACTTCTCGCAGACACGTGATTCGTCACAAAGCACAATCCAATAGCCAGAAACACCTAGACATAATATGCAAGACGCCCCCCTGACTGCTTTCCAGTGGATGCCTTTATAGCGGCCGGGAATTATGTATTTGCATAATCGCGCGAGAGCAGACAGATTCTACGATAATTGCATAGGGTAAACGCTAATAAAATCCCATGGACGCCATCTTGGAAATCTCTTTTCCGCTCAGGCCGAAACACAACAGACATATCGGAGGTAAGCTCTCTATTTCTCCTCATTTCGGTTATTGCTAATTCTGCTACAGTTACAGCGGCCAAGGTTACATAGGTGTAACGAAAAAACAATGTCTATACCTTACTGTCTTTTTAAGAATGGGTCCCAATGAAATCTAGTTATTGCACCAATAAGACAGCTCGTGAAACAAATAATTACAATGAACAATACAAATAAAATTTGTAAAATGCCGATGTAGCAAAAAACAAAAGTGTGTTACAATGTTCTTTTTACATATTTTACATGGAAAAAGGTTTCGATTAGAAAAAAAAGCTTTCATGGTTTTGGCTTTGTGTAATGATGCATGCACATTATAAAGCGCAACCGGAAACACGGTTTGAACACCCAAGCGATATGATTTAAGTGTTATAATATAACAGACGAATAAACACTCCTACTTGTGAAAAATAGTTTACCAACAAAAAAACTCATTTTGTCTGCGCAATAGTATTGACGGTTCCATATTCTGAAACTAACACTCCTGCTTTTTAATAAAAATACATCGATAAACGTTGAGTAATGATTCATTCTTTCGCACAGTATGTAATATCGGGTTTTTTAGCTATATAAAAAGTGAAGTATCTGTTTTTATTCTCTATTTAATCTTTTCTATTCCCGAGCCGAGCATATCATATACAGTCCTACAAGAAATAGGAAACAACTGTTTTGTGCCAGACCATAATGTGTGGTTATGGGAAAGCAGAGTTCTCTCTTATTAACAACATATTTGCTTTCTAACTTTGCCCTCGAAAGGAGGTAAGGAATTCAGAAGACATTCGATAGATGCTTCCGTTCAGTTATGAAAAACAAGAAATCGTGTTGCTGTTGCTTCTCGTGCCGTGTGGGTGTGAGCATATCTTACCGTTGTTGGGACCGTTCTGAGTAACCGATTGTTGGGTCCGTTCTGAGTAACCCTTCGCGTCCGTCTAGGTACCGTGCTAGTTGGATTCCGTGCAGAACCGGTGTTTACTGGTTATTGAATTGCTTTACGTAGCTGCAACATTATATATCTACAGAGGGCGCAGTACTTTAAAAGGATTTTCCTTATACATCTACAGAGGGCGCAGTAATTTTACAGGATTTTCCTTACACATTTTCTACATAACGATCGCCTGCATCTACACTGCTTCTGTCAAGTGTCAAGACGATGTCTAGGATGACTGATAACAATGCCGAGAAAAGCGCATTGCACATACAACACAGGGAATTTCAAATTAGTCACGCATTTTAGTACTGACCGATGTGTGAGCGAGGTAATGCTGCGTATAAATCGGAACGCATATTCGCATATAGAGAATGGAACGCAAGGAACTGGTAACATCCACGAAAGCTGTTAGAAGCACGTATTACTTAAATAATAACGAAAATTAATCTATTAGCACGACATGGGAAACGGCAACACGATAAAATTTAATATCGATGCCAACAAAAACTAAACGTAAGCTTGTATTCAATATATTTTGCAATTTGTTCATTATATTTCCTTGTTATATCAATTCATCTTAAATTCATTGTACATTCTTAAATACCGTAGATTCCTATAAACTATAAAGTAGTAAGCACTAACCATATCTGATCAAAAAAATCGCCATTGTAAATTTGAGGAAAACATTTCTGATCTATCTGTATCAAGTTCTATTTGCAGTTCTTTAACAAAATAGAATATACTGTCATTCAGTCGATGTTTCTATGGTTACGTTTACTAAATACATCATTTAGTTCAGTTGGCCTCTTACACATATGGACGGTAGCATATGTATTTTAATTCATTATTTCATATAAAACCATGTTAATTTACGACGTTTGGAGTTTAATCAAACATTAATAAATATAATGCTTTTAATTTTTTAGAAAATTTCAAAGTTGTTAGAACATATTCATTTTACTCAACAAAAGAACGGACATTCTTCAACATGAGTATCTTTAAATTCTATATTTGTGTCTATGTGTTTTATTCACTGATATATATATATATATATATATATATATATATATGTGAAATCTCTTGCGAAAATCGCATTTTGATTTCAAATGATGCATTTGTCAATAAGTTCTTGTTATAATTAGTTTACTTATGCTTTTTGAAACTTATAAGTGGATTTTACTTGAGCTTTGGATAGTTTTGTTTTGTGGGCGTATATAGGCGTGTACGGGCCATCCCTATATAGAGAGTGCTACCGCCTCTCTGATATATCATTTTAACTTATATGTCCATTTAAATTTCAATCGGTCTTAAACAATTATGTCTTCTTTTCAGAAAGTTGAATACAAGATGGTAGAAAAAAACAACTTCGTACAATTTTCTCATTTCAATTGAAGCTAGGCCGAAAAGCTGCTGAAACAGCTTACGATATCGTGTTTAGCCCAAAATCCACTAATGAACGTACGTCACAATGGTACTTTAAGAGATTTTGGCGGCGGCGACGAAATCTCGAATATGACGAGCATAATTGCCAGTCATCGGATGTTAACCGCGAATAATTAAAAGACTTAGTCGAAGCCCATCCATGCCAAACCGTTAGACAACTTTTTTTCTGAATTAGAACGTAAGGTATACAATGATTTCCAACAACTTGAGAGGGATTGGAAAGTAAAATAAAACAAAAAATTGAAAAATAGATGCTTCAGGAATCGCACGACAATAAAAAGAAACGTCGTCATGAAGCGCCATGTTCCCTTCTTTTACGCA
This sequence comes from Euprymna scolopes, assembly GCF_053919585.1. Lineage (NCBI taxonomy): Eukaryota > Metazoa > Mollusca > Cephalopoda > Sepiida > Sepiolidae > Euprymna > Euprymna scolopes. The sequence goes on from NC_136503.1 coordinate 73,650,100, forward strand.
ACAAGAACGACCGTATTCCCAACCGAGTTGTGACTTTAGATTAAAAATGGGTTATTTATGAAAACCAGCGGTACGTTGCTTAATGGATTGATGCCGACGAGCTCCGCAACACTTCCCGAAGCCAGAGATAAACCAAAATAATGTCATGCTGAGTGTCTACGTGTTTCAACCGGTCACATCCATTTAAAGTTTTTTTTTTAATTCAGGCGAACCTGTTACGGCTGGGAATAGTGTAAACAAATGGATGAAATGATTCAGAAACTTAAACAAAAACACCCAGCATTAATCAACAGATAAGTCGAAATTCTCCTCCTAACAATGCCAGACTACGCGTGCTTAACCGACTCTCCAGAAGTTTTAAGAAAGGCGCTACGAAACTCTTTCAGTATCCGCCATACTCTCCAGATCTTTTCTTCTATCGACTTCAGCCTTTTTTCAAGCATCTAGATGATTTTCTGCGGGAGAAATATTCTTTTAAAAACTTAGATAAAAATCATAAAAAAGGTATCATCCACTTTATCGTTAGAAGAACGCAATTTTTTACGTAGCTCGCATAAATGCACTTGTTTAAAATGGCGTAAAGTGTATTGGTATTGATTTTGCTTATTTCGATCAGAAATATTTGTTTCAGTCCTGATATATTTATGTGAATCTGAAAGTTAAAAAAATGCAAGAACTTTCTTGTCAACTTTATATATATGTATATAATTATTCCTTATTTTCTACTTTAATTTCAAATACTTGATCGAAATATAAAATGAACTTCGCTTTTATTTAATTAAGCATAGGCGACTGTTATAGATAAAAATATATTTTGAACTTCGAGAATTACCTAGACAAGTGTAATTAAGAGCCAGCTTAAAACTATATATATATATATATATATATATATATATATATATATATATATATATATATATATATATATACCTCACCGATCGTATCCTTACTTACTACACAGAAATCCATCTATGATTATTCTCTTCGTTACCCCAATCAATAGACAAATATTTTTCATGTGAAAACGGTATATTCATAACAGTGCAATCAATACGCACTCTTACTAAAACAAAGCTCACAAAACACGGTAAACACTGCAATGAAATTCAGTAATACCTAAACAGAATTGAATATTTCACTAATAATTAACAGAATTACATATTGCAAAAATTATTTGAGAACTTTCTGTCGTTGCGACATCATCCAAAATCTCATTGACATTAAATTATTCTCAACAGCTAAACGATTAAGATTAGGAATTGGATTTGCCATCCAAAGCAAAAAATAAACTGCTGCATATCAACATATATACACACATTTTCATTTAAATGCGGCATATTAAAAATACTCGTCTGTATCCTTGTCTAGCGGATTAAATCAGAAAGACTGGTACTACGATAGTTGTCAAGGTCCCTCGGTTCTGATCTCGGAATTTAAACCATGGATGCATATGTTGAAACTGGAGTTGTTCTATCGTAGTGATCTCTGGTCTTTCTCATCTGAAACATTACTTATTTTCTTTGCAAAATTAATTTCTAAATGAGTATCTAAGAACTCATCTAACAGAGAATGGCAACAGGCCTCTTCTATGTCTATATTGTAAGAACCAGATTATATCATGAATGGCGCTTGCTTTTAAATCAGCTTTTGTATATTTGATACGCCGAGAAAGTAAATGACGGCGAATTCATGCGAATTACAAGTGAGTACTTTTTGAGAGATAGGATATTTCGACCTCGCCTAGGGAGGTGAAATGTACATTACAGTTGGATCAATAATCAACCACATTAAATTTTCCAATGGCAAATTTATTTTACTGTACGTGTTTATTTTTGTATACATTATTATTTTTTGTATAATCTTTTAACGCCTTGCGTACCAGTAAAAATTATCAACCTGCTCTAAAAGAATGTCAATATTTAATTTAAATTTCCACCATCAATCTACCGAGTACTTCCATTCGGCTGTCGTTTATGCTGTTGTGTTTTCCTTTTTTTTAATCTTGATTTACGAAGTGTTAATATTTAATGACTGATATTAAGCATTTATGGAATTTGATTGAGCGGAAAATGTCCTCAGGTTCATGAAGGTTACGCCCAGGAATATAGGAGAATAAAACAGACAGAGATAAGGAAACAAACATAGTAAAACAGAGTAAAGAAAGAGATAAATAGAGGGCGTGTATGTGTAATGCCGAAGTAAGAAGATTTAAATACACATGCGTGGAGATAATGATCATCATGAAAACTTAAAGAAAACCCCGACAGATTAAAGGAACATAAGAGAAATACAGAGCAACATCGAAGTATAAACCTTTTAATACGGATGCATAGTATAAATAGGTAGTCATTAATATGGGGCAGTAAAAAGAAGGTACAGGAGACATATAAAATCAGAGTATGAGGGAGAAAGAGTTGATAAGAGAAAGATAATTTAAATACTGGTATATTGTATTAAAGATAGTCAGGAATACAAGAACATAAAACATACAACCATTGTGTAAGCCAAATTAGAGTGACGGTAAAAGAGTTATTGTGAATTACTATATACATACTAACTTGATGATTGCAACGTCTTGTCAGACGAGTGCCACTCGCCCAGACACTTAAAGTCCATGAGCCCAAAAATGACTTCCACGCAAAAGGAGTATTTTATTAGACAAATGCCTGAGGGAGTATCTATACACATACAGTGTTACAGAGACTAAGCATTGTATGACAGCTATTTCTCTCTCTTGGTTCAAAATGTTAAGATCCAGGAAAAAGCAAGAGCAAGATAGCAAGCAACAAGTTAAACTGCAGAACAGCTTAATGCGGGTACTGGTCTCCCGCTTTATGTTTTTTTTAAATCAGAGAGTTGCTTCTCCTAGAAAGGTTGGCTTTACCACGGCTTACGGGAACCCTCTCCACCCCAATACACACATACATACACACAAACACACACGATGCGGTTGTCCGGTGACACAGAAAAAGGGTTCATTCGCCCTTTGGAAAGTCCTGTTTTTAATCATCCAGGGATACTAGCCACCCTCTTCACCAAACAAGTCTGGTTAGGGAACCAGTTTAGTCGCCGGTGACTCGACCATGAGGCATGTAGTACTGGGTTACATGGTACCAGTCGTATATGACATATGACATGACCTGACACACACATGTAATATATATATATATATATATATATATATACACGAGGAGCGTGGAATAATAATTCCCCTGGCCTAATTTCAATAGGAGTAGAACAACGTGAATTGGCACAGTTATTAGACTTTCTGTACATATGAACCACCCAGAAGTGTGCATTTATTCCATCGTTTGATGCAGCTCTGGAGACTGTTTTTGTAGAACACTCCAGGTTGGTCCTCCAACCACGACGTGACTTCAGAAATCAAAGCTGTATTATCTGGGAAACACTTTCCTTTCAAAAACAATTCCATGGCCTGGAAGAGGTGAAAGTCAGAGGGTGCTAGGTCAGGAAAGTAGGGAGGATGGGGCAGGATTTCATAACCACACGCCCGTGCTTCTGATCTGACGACATGCGAGTTGTGGTCCGGAGCGTTGTCCTGAAGGAAGAGGGTACCTTTGCTGATCTTGCCTCGCCTCTTGATTTTGATAGCGTCCCTTAATTTCCTCAAAAGTGAAGCATAATAGGATCCTGTAATTGTATTACCAGGATCTGTCATCACTACTCCGTCCTTGTCCCAGAAGGCTGTAAGCATGACTTTGCCAGCGGA
>NC_136503.1:73656329-73681329 GCF_053919585.1 Euprymna scolopes
CCCTTCAAATCTTGGTCATGGATCTGACCTTAAACTATATCCGATGGCGAGGCCCAGCTTGCGGGTTTTAGGAGGTGTGAACCAACCCTTTAATTGCTCCCAGCCCCCATGAGTTGTAGTACCTGTTCGGGTCACACTTATGGGTTAAATAGAAACCGACTTTGAAAAACAAACGACAAATATATTCTATTAAAAAAAATGTTCTTTAAAATCACTGGATTCGGCATTAAATGACCTGAAAAGGGTTGATATGCCGTAAAAAAAACTACCAACCAACTACCCTACCTTTTACTTCTAGTCGTTATATTGGTGACGTTTTGGTTGATGTGATGGCATGGCCTCATTAATGTGGATCATAACTAACTATGAAACTTTTTCGGCACACGTATAGAGTAATATGTCGAACCCTAAAACTTTTATTTGTTTAGGAAGAACAATATTCACATTGGTCAAAAAGTTGTGAATATATTATATAAACAAACAAACTTGTGTGTAGTATTTCGAAATATCCTTCTTTATCTCTAAACTGCTAACTACGGTTACTGTATTACATCGATTCTGAAGATATCGTTTCCAGTGTATAAAAACGAACACATATATCCACAAGACACGCATACATAATAACACTGTTTACTCAATATTTTCTGGGGCTTTTTCTTTTTATCCTCGTGTGTTAGTACAATGTGTCTTTCTCGTTTTTTTATATCCTTATTTCACATTCAATTTTGTGTAGATTGATGTTCCTTGTCAATAATATAACTATTGAAATGATGTTTTTCTTGTTAATATATAATCTAATACTATCAAACCACATGCCTTTTCTTTCACACAACATATACACATGTGTACGCATATACACGTGAGCTCGCTCTCTCCATTTTATTCCCCCATTCATATATTTTACTAATACAAAGTGCTAATGAGTCATCACGTTTCAATGCCGAAATACCATTTGAGGTAAAGAGTAAAAAGATTGTCAGGTCCTCAGTAATACAACAAAATGGGGAGTGTTAACACAAGTTGAAACAACCAGAATTTGATTGATTTCTTTCGTATGAATCACATAGATATGTTAGTGACATTATGTTTCTAGACATTATTCCAGTACAATTTATTCCTATAACGACATAGTCTATAAACAGGTGGAATCACATTCATTTTTTTCTAAGTGAGGGTGTTTTGGAATTAGATTCGAACACGACAAACCAAAGACTTATTATTCCGTGGTGGGAACCACTTAATCAACTTCACTTCACAGAGTTAATTTAACCCTGCGTTAGTCCATACGGGTGTTTTGTCACATCAACTTTACTTAATTCTTAGTTGGAAACGTATTTGTTTTTCTCCCTTCCAGTACTCTCCTGACTCACTGACGATATAGCGTACGTAGTATGGCGCAGTTTTATCTCAGTTTGCCTTGGGTGTGAATTAGATTGAAAGGCAATGTCTGTAATGGGCTCATATCCATATTTCTTGCTATTTCAAATTATGAAACAGTTTGGAGTTAGAGCACATTTATTTTTTTTTGTTATTTAATGTTATGGCAACATTGTGAGTCTATCATAGATATTTAAAAAATAACGCAAACTGGTGTATCATGTGTGATTTTTTTTTTAAACAAATATGATCTAAATCGAAGTTTTTTTTAGTTTTCTTCTTTTCCTATTTTATTTTATTGCATTATTTGATATGAATATAAAGACGGTACAAGTGATCCAAACTGTCTAACAAGGACTGTAGATACATAATAAACAAGCAAGATAGCTATATTTTTACAAAATAAAACACTATAAATATTTTTGTATAAGGGTGTATAAATACTCCATGTTTGGAACACCCAGGTGAATAACGCAGGGTTAAAAATTACACTTTAAGCAGAATCTCCTTACGTTGTACTTGAAAACGACCGTATTCCAAACATGGGCAGTTCCTGTAAAGAAATTTTGTTTGTTCAATTTTACCGACTTGAGGAATGTGTGTTGTGTCTTAAAGTTTGAATAATTATTGTCTAAAATACGTTTTTCGGTAGCGGGGTTTTTATTTAATTTTGGCTTTTAGATTTTATTTTTATTCTATTGTGATTTTCGTTTTAGTTTAAGTCTGTTGAGAAATTCAAAATGTTTTAAATCTGATAATTATGTTTGTTGATATAATAGGGCGAGAATTATGAATATATATGCGACATTTCTTAGTGTTCCTATTTATTTGTCCTTGCCTGGGCAGGGTAAGACAAAGGATTAGTTTTACGTGTCGGGAAACTCTGGATAGGCATACGAATCAGGATAAAATTGTCTCAGTACCGAAGGATTTCTCCTCCACTGCTCGAAGTTAGAATATGCGGGTGTAGTATCAGGGCAGATACTACAGTGTGATTCTAAATAATTCTTAGTGTTGTTGGTCTCATAGTAAAGTGAGGCCGGTATTGATCAATACGTTTCATTGGAGATGGGGGAATTTTGTGCCTGTGTGTGTTTGCGTGTGTTTGTGTGTGTGTGTTTGTTTGTGTGTGTGTGTGTGTGTGTGTGCGTGCGAGCGTGTGTGTTTAATGCGCCGTTTCTGATTTATATGTGGAGGTGTATACATGTGCATGTACGTGTATGCGAGCGTGTTTTGAATTTCGTTTGTTTATCTGTGAATATTAAGCTCTGTTCAATTCGGGAGTAAATGATGTTACATTTTTTTCCTAACAGGTTATTGTTTTTACTTACGTACACCGGAAATAATGTCTATATTTAGTTCATACTTTTATTAAAATTTAATAACAATTAAAAGTAAATAAACATGAAACAAGATAAAATATGATGAAACTAATACAGAAGTAAATATATAATTGTATATTCAATTAATGACAACATTAAATACAAAATGTATCAGTAAAATATACAATGCACTATAATTGAATGTATTAGTAAAATATATAATGGGCTATAATTGAATGTATTAGTAAAATATTCAATGGGCTATAATTGAATGTATTAGTAAAATATATAATGGGCTATAATCGAATGTATTAGTAAAATATATAATAGGCTATAATCGAATGTATTAGTAAAATATATAATGGGCTATAATTGAATGTATTAGTAAAATATATAATGGGCTATAATTGAATGTATTAGTAAAATATGCAATGCGCTATAATTGAATGTATTAGTAAAATATATAATGGGATATAATTGAATGTATTAGTAAAATATATAATGGGCTATAATCGAATGTATTAGTAAAATATATAATGGGCTATAATCGAATGTATTAGTAAAATATATAATGGGTTATAATTGAATATATTAGTTAAATATATAATGGGCTATAATCGAATGTATTAGTAAAATATATAATGGGATATGATTGAATGTATTAGAAAAATATATAATGGGCTATAATTGAATGTATTAGTAAAATATATAATGGGCTATAATCGAATGTATTAGTAAAATATAAAATGGGTTATAATTGAATGTATTAGTAAAATATATAATGGGCTATAATTGAATGTATTAGTAAAATATATAATGGGCTATAATTGAATGTATTAGTAAAATATATAATGGGTTATAATTGAATGTATTAGTAAAATATAAAATGGGTTATAATTGAATGTATTAGTAAAATATATAATGGGCTATAATTGAATGTATTAGTAAAATATATAATGGGCTATAATTGAATGTATTAGTAAAATATATAATGGGCTATAATTGAATGTATTAGTAAAATATATAATGGGCTATAATCGAATGTATTAGTAAAATATATAATGGGTTATAATTGAATATATTAGTAAAATATAAAATGGGTTATAATTGAATGTATTAGTAAAATATATAATGGGCTATAATTGAATGTATTAGTAAAATATATAATGGGCTATAATTGAATGTATTAGTAAAATATAAAATGGGCTATAATTGAATGTATTAGTAAAATATAAAATGGGTTATAATTGAATGTATTAGTAAAATATAAAATGGGTTATAATTGAATGTATTAGTAAAATATATAATGGATAATAATTTAATTACGAGATTCATGAAGAATAATGTTAATATATATACTGAATAGTATACTAGACGCTGTGTTCTATATAACAGTTGACGATATGTATAATATAAAACAATTTATTGCAAACTTGATAGTGATTATGAAGTTTATTCATTTTTTTATAATCATTAGCTTTGTCATACTCACACTAAAATTAAATAAAGGGGTTTTACGTAAATAATGCATACACAAATAAAAACTCATAGATAATATGCTTCGTTGTGCTGAACTCCATACCTCAAGGGTTTAATGCACGGCTCATTTGAACCACTTCACAGATGAGATAATAATGCGTAAAACTTTAATCTATTCTTGGGCATTTTATTAAAATTCTAAACGAGAAGAAATAGCAGAAAATACAAAATGACATTACACATGAACATTGCTTAAATATATTTAATAGAGATTGCCATAGAAAAACTTTCTAAATTGCAATATCTTTTTGATGTATTTTACTGTATTTTTTTAGAAAGATGATCCATGTCATTTGGTTTTGAACTATATTGTCTACAATATATAATTATATACTCGATTATCATATTTTTCTCAATTTATCCCACTCTCCTCTCCTCAGAGATAGATAGATAGATAGATAGATAGATAGATAGATACACACATACACATAGTTATAAGTGCATCTTTGAATCATCGACCAATTCAATGGAAGTATCAATCTATAAAGTTTTCATACGTTAAAAAAGTATTTTTTAAATAAATTTAACAGCCTACATATATACACTATAGTCAGACACCTGCATATATACATGCCCACGAATATATATATATATATATATATATATATATATATATATATATATATATATATATATATATATATATATATAAGGGCGCATTTAAATATACATGTTTCTTTCGTTGGAATTTCTTAACCCATTTTATATAAATATATATATATATATATATATATATATATATGATGATTGCGACGCCTTGTCAGACGAGTGTCACTCCCTCAGACATTTAAACTCCATGAGCCCAAATGTCTAAGGGAGCATCTATACAAATATGATGTTACAGAGTCTTAGCTTTGTACGACAGCTAAGTCTCTCTCTCGGTTCAAAATGTTGAGATCCAGCAACAAGCAAGAGCAAGATAGCCAGCAACAAATTAAACTGCAGACCAGTTACAATAGGCCTTCTAAGTACTTATTTCTCAGAGTTCATCTTTCAGCAGTTTTTTTTTTTTGCAGCTAAAACTTAAGTGTATGTGATTCCACACGTCCATATACATCATATTCCAGATGTCTTATTAATGTTTCCAAACTTCTTTGTACAGGCATTTTAATTTCACGTAGAAGAATGAATGTGTTATTACTATACATCTTATGATTTGATTGACCAATGTTTATGATTTTAGGTTCAAATGAAAATCTACATCACGTACTGGAATGCACCTTACTACAGCTTGATTATCACAACTGGTGATCTTGAAAAGTGTAATCTTGACGTGACGACATTTTAGACTAACGATATGCAATAAAATTTAGTTTTAACCTTGGCAAAATTCCACAGAAACATATTAAATGTTTACGACTGCTTTTAAAGCATCTTGCATGATTCGAACATCAGTTTCTGAGATGTATTAGAGATTCAAGGGAGGAAAGGAGTATGTTACGAAAAATGAGAGGCGTGGCAAAAGAAATGAAGTTAGAACACAAGTCTTGATTTGGACAAATAAAGAATTTCATCGATAAAAACTGCTGTGTGTCTATAGAGAGAAGTGCAGAGTTTGATCTCAGTGTGGGAACTGATCATGAGAAAGATTTGAGCGAAGTTTGTCAACAGATGCTCAGCGAAAATCACCATATTTGACAAAGATACAATACAGTGTCTCACCCTCTCCGTAGTCCAGCTATCACTTTTGTGATTTTTCATTATTTAGTATTGGGGAGATCAACGAGACTGTGAAAGGGGAAATTGACACGCTTACAGAAGACGACTTCCATTGAGGTTTACAAAAGTTACTGTAACAGTACAACAATGTATTACAGCCGGAGGAAATTGCTTATACGGAAGCCTCGTGTGTGTAATATGAATAGAGGTGTCCATATGAAAAATCTGGAAACTTATTATATATATATATATATATATATATTTAGTAATGTGATTGATAATTTAAAAATCAAATTATAATTAAATTAAAAATCAAATTATAATTAAATTAAAAATCCGTTTCATAAGAAGGACCAACAACAAAATCAATAATTTGTACGATCGTTTCGGAAAACAGTGCTTATATTGGTGTAGACATCAAGTTACGGACAATAATTTTTACATATAGTGTTTTTAACAAACAAAGTTTCCTCATCAGCAAATATTGGGAAGGGTTTTTATTATATGTAAAAAAACACCATAAATAAACCTAGAATAAAAAGTAAGGCAGATTTATCTGGAAAAATTAAAATAAAGGTATGGATTTAACTTGATAAGAAAATTAATATGGGTTAAAGATAGAAATAAAATAGAGTAAAATTATAAATATAAATTTGGTTTAAGTACAATATTATAATAATATTTTTTGATAAAACTCATAGACACATACACATATACATACATACATGTATACACACATACACACATATATGTGCATACATATACACATATACACATATACATAAATACACACATATATATATAAATAGACGCATGTATACATATACATACATATACATATGTATACATACAAATATACATACACATATTTACCTTTTAATTTTTCGCCTTTTGAAATCAGGAACTATTGTCAAAGTACTTGGTTTTGGGTGCATTAAAAGTGACTAGCCACCTCTTCCCCCACTATACCATGCATCAAGATCAGAGGCGAGAGAATTAGATAGAACTTTGTCATTTACGGCCTTTGATGTGTTACTATAGATTGTCGTGTCATCAGCATAGATGTAAACAAATTATTTAAGTATGTGTTTCGGAAGGTCATTGATGTAGATCTGGAAGAGACTTGGGCCTAGGATGGACCCCTGAGGGACTCCAGCATTAATACTGTGGGCCTCTGATTTCTGCCAATCAACCACTACTCTTATGAACATATCGGAGAGAAATGATTTAATGATTGAGAAAACATTTCTAGTTATACCGTAACTGGAAATCCTGTGAAGTAGGCCCTTATGCCATACATTATCAGAGGTCTTCAATATGTCAAGAGAAATTGCCCTGAAAAGGAAGCCTTTGTCAAGAGATTCACTAATCCTGTGAGATATAACCGTTAGCACATCTGCTGTAGATTTTGTAGAGCGGAAACGATATTTCTATCACTAAGAAGTTTGTTTCTGTTGAGGTGGTTTACTACTCCTTTATTTAATATGAATTCCAGCAACTTACTCATGACACACAGGAGACTTATTGGTCTGTACTTAGAGGGAGATGATTTTTAACCTGAATTCTTAAATACAGAGTATAGTGATGAGGGTGTCCAGGGTCTTGGAAAGCACTTCTCATTAAGGCAACGCTTAAACAGTTTTGTAAGTATGGGGACTAGTTCTGGTTGGAGCATTTTCAGCACTATAACTGGAATTTTCTTGATTAGCTTGGCGAATTCATGCACAGAAATGTGTATGTTGCATAACCTGTGCCTGTTATAGGAGGGAATACGGGGAGTTGATGACCTTTGTCTCATCGGGTAGAATTAGCTGCAAAGTTCTTGGAAAATAGTCTGGCCTTGTCTGATGCTGACGAGATGCCCTCAGGTTCATTGATGATAGTTGGGATTTTTTTTTACACAGTGGTTACCACTTATCAAGCCCCGGAAGTCACTCAGGGATAAGGGTTATTGCAGGTGCATTACATTAGTGTGGATATTTGATGAAGTGTTTACTTACGGGGGCGGTTCATTAGAAATTTGTTAACGTTGGACTTGAATACACCCAAGTTGTAGTCAGGTGGGAAGTAGGCAGACGAAACAGAGTTCCACAGACGTGCAGTTCTAAGAAAGAAGCTTTGTTCATGGAATCCACGTTTTGATTTAGGCACAGATAAAGAGTGGGGGAAATTTTTCACAGTGGATTCAGCTAGACGGGTGTTTTTCGGGAAAGATTGGCGAGGGGGGACCAGAGATTGGAGTTCAGACGAGCACCTGCCATGGAATAAAACAAGGATAGGCTCGCAAAGTCTCTTCTGTAGGAGAGAGGTTGCAGGGTAGAGAAAAGGGCATCCCCCACTGAGCAACGAAGTCTATTTTGTACATTGTCAAGGCAGGATAGGCTGTTTTTAGCAGCTCCTGCCCAGATATGGCAACAGTATTCATCCTTGGACGTACTTGGATTTTATATAGATAAAGGATTGTGAGATATCTTCTGGAGCGGTAGAAGGATCCCACCATCTTTCTAGCGACCTTGGCAACAGACTTGATGTACGCGTTCCATTTCAGATCAGGAGTATAGGTCAAACACAGAAGCTTGTCAAAACACGGGGCCTCTCCCAGACGAGAGCCATCCATCCCAACTGATGCCAGATGGGGATCAGAGCGTTGATGATGTAAGGATAGGAGTTTGGGTTTGGATGCATTAACGGTAACCAGCCACGTCTTCCCCCACTGAACCACGCGCTCGAGATCAGAGGAGAGAGAATCAGAGAGAACTTTGTCATTTACAGCCTTTGATGTGTTGCCGTAGATGGTCGTGTCATCAGCATAGATGTCAACGAATGATTTAAGTATGTGTTTACGGAGGTCATTTATCTAGATCAGTAAGAGAGTTGGGCCAAGGATTGACCCCTGAGGGACTCCAGCATTAATACTGCCGGCCTCTGATTTTTGTCCATCGACCACTACTCTTATGAGCCTATCGGAGAGAAATGATTTAATGATTGAGAAAGCATTTCCAGTTATACCGTAGCTGGAAATCTTGTGAAGTAGACCCTTATGCCATACCTTGTCGAAGGCCTTTAGTATCTCAAGGACAATTGCCCTTGAAAGGAAGCCTTTGTCAAGAGATTCACTTATCCTGCGGTAGATCTTGCAGAGCGGAAACCATATTGTGTGTCACTAAGAAGGCTATTCCTGCTGAGGTGGTTGACTATTTCTCTATTTAATATTGATTCCAGCAACTTACTCATAACACAGAGGAGACTTATTGGTCTGTACTGAGAGGGAGATGACTTATCACCTGAATTCTTAAATACGGGACAAACTGATGAGGGTTTCCAGGGAGTCGGAAAGCACCTCTCCTTAAGGCAGCGCTTTAACAGTTTCGTAAGTATAGGAGCAAGTTCTGGTTGAAGCTTTTTTTACACCATAATTGAGATGCCGCCAGGGCCAATTGCTTTACTGGAATCAAGGTTCTTGATTAGCTTGGCGACCTCATGCACGGATATTTGTATGTTACCTAGCTTGTTCTGTGTTATAGGAGGAAATATGGGGAGTTGATGGCCTTCGTAACATAGGGTAGAATTAGCTGCAACGTTCTTTGCAAATAGTTTGGCCTTGTCTGACGCTGACGAGATGACCTCCGGTCCATTAATAATGGTTGGTATAGAACGCACACTTCTGTTCAGGATCCTATTTGTTATTTGCCAAAACTGGTGGGAACCAAGCCGCTGTTCAGCTAGCTTGGATTTAACAGACTGGGCATATAGCTCTCTTGCATTTTTATTACTCATTTTACAGTGGTTGCTGGCAGTCCTGAAAGCAGCTTTAGTCTCAGTACATCTATTACGTTGGTAGTTATGGAAAGAGTGATTTCTGTGCGCGATGGCAGCAGCACATTCTGGGGAGAACCATGGCTGGCTGTTAGGTTTTTGTTGGAATTTTTTAGATGGTTCGAATTGGTCTATGACTACAATTAACCATTCGGTCAGATCTGATACTATAGAGGGCACTTCCTTTTTAAACATGGAGTGCAGAGGTAAATCAGATATGAATGTACGGAAGCTATCCCAGTTAGCCATACAGTATCGATATACAGTGCGGTGGAGGGGTACATCTGGGGACTTATTACATTTCGTTTTTATCTTAACTGATAGGAGGGAGTGGGCGGAGGATCCTAGAGGAGAATGAATGGAACATGAATATAGCTCAGGGGAAGTTGAGAGAAAAAGGTCTAGGAGGTTTGCATATTGACCGGGTGTATCGGGCACACGGGTGGGTTCGCGAACAATCTGAGTGAGGTCATAAGCAATGGCAAAATCATGACAAAACCTCCCCTCATCGTCTGTCTTATTTGAATGGGTCAATCATTCCACGTTATGGACGTTGAAGTCACCACAGATTTTGATGTTAGCCGAGGGATGTGCAGACAGGATGTTGTCTATTTTCTCAGATATGCTCTTAAAGATTGTAACTCCGCTGTTGTGGGGCCTATAGAGGCCAAATATAAATGTAGTGGTGTTAGTAAGTGCAACCCTGAAGCACATATAGGGTAAATTAGGATCTTCTGTAGAGATATTCCTTGCCACAGGGGTAGCCATCTGTAATGTAGGCACATATTCCATGCCCATGGCGATCTTGGGGGTCAGATCTAGCTGTTAAGTTAGAGTATCCGTTAATTATGAACACATCTAGGGAAGTGGTCGGCCCTATTCCAGTTTCGCTTATAAATAATATGTTCGGTTTCGTCTCCTGTAATTGGGTTTCAACCTCTGGAAGGTTGGAACGAAAACCCCTGATGTTGGAGAAGGAGACCTATTAGTAGGGGTCTACGTTGGAAGATGGGGTTCTAGGTTTATTCTAGTTTTTAATCTGGAGATATTTCATGTTGAGGTTTTGGGATTTGTGGAATAGGTCGGCATACTTGGTTAGAGCAGTAGAGAGAGGGGAAGTAAGAGAGAAAAAGACAGGGAGTTTTTTTGTAAGCACGCGAAAAGGTAAAGCTGTAACAACTACCCACTTGTATGGCATCGAGTGGCCCCACCAGACACTACTGCATGGTCCAGATCCACTCACCAAATGACAATACAGCAGTCCCAGTACTTTGCGGCTGCTGATAGGACAGCCTCCTTAGTGGTTAATCAAAGGTTCGGGTCCCTGACTATCAGGCGGATAACGTCAGCCCAGACAAAACGTTTACCTCCAGCACCCTTACTAGTGACATGGCTACAAGGACAGACGTAGAGACAGGAACATTTCCGACATCTACGGCTACAGTTTACCAAGTACTACCGACCTTAAAGCAGCTTTTTCTTCACCCTTTGTCAGAAAAATCACTCATTGAATGAGGACTGAGGGACAAAAAAGGAGAAGCGAGAGTTACTGGAGCTGCCGATAACACATCCACTGTATTATCTACTCTCCATGAGGCAGATGCCAGGAAACGATGGTCGACCTTATCGAACGCTTTGGACTGATCTAAGTTAACAGGATTTTGGATCCGTTACCAGAATCCGTTTTTCATGGTAACAAAGAGAAAGAAAAAAAAAAGGAAAACTAATCGAAACAAGCAAAAGAAATACACACCCGAATGTGTTAAATATGATCCAACTTTATTCAAACAAAAAGTTATCAATTGTTTTTATTTCCCAAGGCTAGGGTTTAAAATAACCCTAAAGAAACATTTAAAATACATAAACAATAATACAAAAAAGACGACAATCCTTACTTGTAAGAAAGGCTGAAAGAAAAGAACATATAAAAAACGGAAAACAGTCCTTGTTTTAAATGCAGTCCTTCTCAAAAAATGTTCAGTCTTTCCATAAAATGTTTTTTTTCTTTTCCGAAAGGAATCACAACAAACAAAGTCTCTTTAATAATTTTCCTTTTGAAGGCTCACGTACCTTTAAATTCAAAGGAAAGAAACAGAAAACCATAAAGCCGCTTTGGTAGGCTTTATGTGTACAAATAAATTGATTCACGAGTATTAACGGAATATGTTTGTTTTTGTGAAGGTAACTTCTTGAATAATCTTTCAAGTTCCTAGAACAAAGAGTAAATTTTCTTTTAGGGCCGATATTCTGCTCATCTCGTCGGCGAAATTAATTTTTGTTCTTTACAGAAAATAACTCCTCAGAACACGGCAGTTTCTTTCGTTAATCCTTTGAGACTAATTATCCTGTTTGCTATTTGTAAGAACTGGTGGGAACCAAGCCGCTGCTCAGCTACATTGAATTTAACGGACTGACCATATAGCTCTCTTGCATTGTTTATTACTCTTTTATAGTAGTTGCTGGCAGTCCTGAAACAGTTTTAGTATCAGTACATCTATTACGTTGGTAGTTATGGAAGAAGTGAGTTTTGTGCGTGATGGCAGCAGCACATTCAGGGGAGAACCATGGCTGTCTGTTATGTTTTTGTTTGATTTTTTGCGGGGATTGTATTAATCGGTCTATGCCTATAATAAACCATTCAGTCAGGTCTGATACTATAGAGGACACATCTTGTTTAAACATGGAATGCAGAGGTAGGTCAGATATGAATGAACCGAAGCTATGCCAGTCAGCCATAGAGTATCGATATACGGTACGGTGGAGATGTACGTCTGAAGACTTATTACATTTTAGTTTTATCTTAACTGCTACAACAGAGTGGTCGGAGGATGCCAGAGAAGATAGAACAGAAAATGAACATAGCCCAGGGGAAATTATGAGGAAAAGGTATAGAAGGTTTGCATACTTACCGGTAGTATCGGACACACGGGTGGGTTCGTGAACAATCATAGGCAGTGGAAAAATCATGACAGCACCTCCCCTCGTCATCGGTTTTATTTGAGTTCAAAATTATGGACATTGAAGTCACCGCAAATGTGAATCTTAGCCGAAGGATGAGCAGACAGCATGTGGTCAATTTTCTTAGATATGCTCTTAAAGATAGTAACACCACTGTTGTGGGGGGGTGCGATAGAGGGCAAATATAAATGCAGTGGTGTAAGCTAGTGCAACCCGGAAGCACATATAAGGTAAATTAGGGTCTTCTCTGGAGATATCACTACCACATGGAAAGACATCTTTGATGTAGGCACATACTCCATGGCCATGGCTATCTTGGGGGACAGATTTAGATGTTAAGTTAGAGTATCCTTTAATTATGAATTCGTCTACGAAAGTGGTGCTCCCTATGCCAGTTTCACTTAGAAATAATATGTCCGGTTTCGTCTCCTGTAATTGTGTTTCAACCTCTGGAAGGTTGGAAGTAGACTCCTGATGTTGGAGAAGGAGACCTGGTAGTAGGGGTCCTCAACACCTTATGATGATTCGTGGACGAATCGAAAGCGCCCGTGATAGCAACAATTATGGAATTTTTATTAATATTTTTGATTTCCATATAAAAGAAACTACACGGAAAATCGAAA
Organism: Euprymna scolopes; assembly: GCF_053919585.1. Taxonomy (NCBI): domain Eukaryota; kingdom Metazoa; phylum Mollusca; class Cephalopoda; order Sepiida; family Sepiolidae; genus Euprymna; species Euprymna scolopes. The sequence continues at coordinate 73,669,624 of NC_136503.1, forward strand.
AATTAAAAAAAAAAATCTATACAGTAGAACCCCGGGGTACGGTGTTTTTTCAGGTTACGGTGTGGATTACGATTTTTCCTACCCTGAGTTACGGTATTCGCTCCGCCTTACAATGTTATTTATAATGCTATTTGATTATATACATGTGTATTTTTTACTGTACAGTATTTTGTTACAAATCTTTTATGTCATATCCCTACGTGCTACTGTATTAGGTACGATATAATCTAATATATAAATTGCTATATGTCTGTATGTAGGTCGCTGTGTTTGTCTGCTGGTCTATCTTTCTGCGCCCATATTTTCAACCCTTATCTCCTCCGAGGCTAAAAGTTGCATAGCAGTGCCATAGGACTCAACTGATTAGACTTTTTAAGTCGTGTTTTATGGGTGTCATTAGTTTAAATTGTTTTTAAGGGGCCAAATCGTTAAACATTTGGTACATTTATCTTAGATTATTTTTAATGTTAAATTTTTAACCACTTTATTCGCATGTCATCTTGGTACACTGGTAACGTCACCAGGTTTGAATGCTACAGTTTTGCTTCCGATTCTAGCAGATGGCACCTAAATACTTCTTTTTTTACACTTGAATCACGTATTTTACACACACACACACACACACACACACACACACACACACACACACACACACACACACACACACACACACACACACACACATATATATATATATATATTAACTACTGAGAACTTGAAGCGGTTTCCTTGATCTGCGTTAGTTAATAGATTTTCCTTGTGTGGCAGGATAATCGCCACATATGCAAGACACTCGGGTTTCCTGACAGTCTGAGAACATACCCTGCCATTGGCGTGCGCCAGAAGCAGAGATACGTAATTGATTTCTGGAAAGAATCAAGAGTGGTGAAAAATAATTTCTACTGCACAAAATGACTTTCGTTATAACATTACCAGTCCTGTCACTGTAACTGTGCAATAGTTTTAATATAAAAAAATAGGATTTCTTTTTTAAAAAAAATGTTTGTCTTGAGTGAGAACGATCGCTCTGGGCGGTATTCAATCATCTGTCATCCCTCACAAACGTGCATTAAGAATGGGGGTTGTTCTTTAGAATGATAAATAAAACACACAAATTTTCGTTATTTGATTTATACCGCTCCATTTTTCGTAGCGTTTTAACTTTTTTTATTCGAAAAAAAAACTAAGACATTATGTTGGGAACTACTCTTTATCTTATACCAGCATATATTCCATAATATCTAACAGTACCGAATCAATTTACTCAACAACTTATCTAACTAGGCGAATGGTGGTAACCCAACCAACTTTCTCAAACCATCTAATTTTATATAATATATGTTAGCAGGCGGCGATTGGGAGAACATGAATATAAATATAATAAAAATTAATTTCATTTACTCTAGCATAAATTATTTTGTTACAATTAACTTATTGAAATAAAATCTATTTTCTCACTTTTTACTAACAGCAAGAGACTAATCACTACAAACAATGCTGCGAATAATAGATGTGAATATTCTGTTATGTCTAAACGGCTCTACTCTAAAAAATGCACTTACATTCGCAAATATGTTTATTGAATTATAGAAAATAGTCTTAATCTGATTAACAAATTAGGGATTATAAAGAAAAATATATAATTAGAATTTAACTACAAATATAATAGCATCCGAGTTTTATTTAGTAAACAAAAAGCTAGATGTTGTGCGAGAAAATATCAATGCTAACAAAACAATTCTTAATGCAACTATAAAATGAGAAAACCCCTGCATTAGTGGCGAAATAGAGTTAGCTTCCAATATACACAACAACTGCCACACGAAGAAGAGCGATATATATTATTATATCCGTACATAAGAGCACGTGTTGGTCATTTTAAAACAAGAAACAATAACCATTCATTTCCTTTAGCAGAATTTCAACAAGTGCTTACACATATTAAGCAATTATAGTCTTTTCATGTAAATAACCAAAAAAGATTGTAAAAAATGAACACAAAAATTGAAGTATCGATACAAAAAAAATTCAATTGAATAAATAAAATCCATACGTCATGGAATATAGTTTATTAAACTATATCAGCTATAGATTACTTAATGGATAAAACAATAAACGTGAGGTAAATTTATATACTTAATCTATACTACATTAGACTTATATACTTAATCTAAACTTTAATATGGGTTCTATATATCTCGCACCACATTTAGAATAAACATTAATAACGTCGATGTATAACTAATTCTAGCAACTGTAACAACAAACACAAAACAGGTAAACATATAGAGTAACGAAATGAAAACTATTTTGGATACAAATTTCGATAAATGTAGGCAGAAAAATTAATAAAACAATGACATCTAAGATTAAAAATGAACACTGTACTAAATGCCAATAATTGAAATTCTATATTATGACTTATGATGTACTAAACATAGTAACATCCTCGTGAAACGGTGTCTATTATATTAATGATAAACCCATTGATAATTGTAATTAATCTACAGGTTAATGCTCTTAGCTCAGGAAGGGTAGTTATATAAAGGTTTAGTCTCTATGATCCTGCGCGATTTTCTCATTAATTAGGCAGGTTTTTTAGTTAGTACGAGTGTAATATAAAGATCTAAGAAAAATACTGCCATAAGCTTATGTATAATTACAAATGGTTTTATGATACAAAATTAATATTAAATAGAATAAACCTAGGGAAAGGAAGTATATCTTTTAACCATGTTGCTTATGTGATTAGCTGCATGGAACCTACAATAATAATAATAATAATAATAATAATAATAATAATAATAATAATAATAATAATAATAATAATAATAATAATAATAATAATAATAATTATTATTATTATTATTATTATTATTATTATTATATATGAATCAATTATAAAATGTTATTTGGTTTTGATAATTGAAATTTGCCATTTTATTTGTATTAGAACGTAAAGAAAAAAATTTGGAACGCCTGTCCACATGGTAATAGATCAAAACAATTCGAATACGAAAGCATCTTCGTTTTAAACAAATATTACAATATCACTCGGAATCATATATAGATTTATTAAATTAGAAAAATGCGAGCATGAAAAGTACTACGGTTAAGCTTAAACATGAAAAGTAAACTCGTTTTTAAAACTGCAAAATGAAATAGCAAGATATTCTTAAATAACTTTAAAATATTGCAGCATTAAGAATTGATCAATTGCATGGAACCTACACTAATAATAATAATAATAATAATAATAATAATAATAATAATAATAATAATAATAATAATAATAATAATAATTATTATTATTATTATTATTATTATTATTATTATTATTATATTTTAACTAGTTATTTTATATATTTATGATAGAAAAGTAATTGATCTATATAGCAGCCTTACGAAAAACATATAAAATACATACCGCATATACAGAATCCATGGAATGGATGAATTCATTTTTAATATAAAAGCTGTTTTTAAGATGTAATACCAATATAGTTTCATACTGTACAAGAAAGGGACATTAAAAAAAGTTTTTATTAACAATAATATAATGATAGCCTAATTACCAATTCTAGAAATAGCCCAGTTGTGTATTATTGTATGTCACAGAACCAAAATTCCAATCTAGATATAATGGTACATACTACTTAAGTCTATAATCTTTAATCTGTTTATATAATGTGAATTGTAAAATATTTTTTTGAATAATATTAATCCGAAAATATAAAGGTTTAGTTTCACGTCTTCTGAGTAGAAATCGCAATGCAAAGGCTTACATTTAAAATATTTAAATATTTTTTCATCTTTTTCCCAAGTAAATAAATAAATATGATCCACACTAAACCCCTTACGTAAAAAAAGGTTTAATATTCATTTACATACAAGGTAAAACGATAACATTTTCGCCCTAGAAAAGACGATATGATTCCATTTCCGTGTGAAGAAAACCGGTTTTCTTTTTGTCTTGCAGACCATTTAATATTTGGCCATTGGAGTAAAAATCCCCAAAGTTATGTTTGAAAGTGAAACAATGTTCACCGATCCGAGATATGGTAACAGAACTATTGCTCGCACCCTTAAAATGCAAATCTGGCCGGTGCAACGCTTGAGGGCACATCTCAACGAAGTTTCCGGCCACTGTTATGGTCTTTGATGTGGTTTCAAGTGAGGGGCACAGCATGCCACTTTACGTCTTCGAAGTAGGCTTGAACTTCAACACCAAAGTATACCTAAATGTGCTGAAGAGTGTGGGGATCCCCTGGTGCAATCAGGTAGCCCGCTATCCCCGACCTGAAGCCACTAGATTACTTTTTTTGGTGATCCGTCGAGAACATCACCAATACGGCCTTCCACAACACCAAGACCAACCTGTTTCCCGATATACGCCGAGTATTTGCAGAGCTAACGCCGGCGTATTGGAAAAGGCAAGTTCCCAGTTTCGGACCCGTATCCAGGGGGTGATTGAAGCTGAAGGCCGTCACAGTGGATATATATATGGTCTATTACATGATCAAGCTACCTGAATTGATTTTTTCAATAAAAGTTTAGAAATAAACTGCATTATTGTTTCATTGGGGCGACGCTTTTATCTTTCCAGACTGTACACATATATTAATATACAAACATTTATAAGGATACACATTTTCTTTCTATGTGTTTGTCCATTTAATTTGGATTAAGTTTATGATTTTATTATTATGTTATAATTCCCTTTTATTTCAAGTTCTTTTACAACTTGTATTACTCGGTTTGTTTAATACTTTTATCTGGAATGCAAATATAAACTTAGATCCACATGATCCAAGTGTATACATAACATTTCATATCTCCATTAAGACCTGCTAAAATCATAATAGTAATTAGTATATTGTATAAAGGTTTCATACATTAACTCCATCTATATATATAAAAGGCAAAAATCGGTGTGTATGTATGTATGTATGTATGTTTGTTTGTAACGCTAAAACTTTTGAAAGACGGAACCAGAGTTGACAAATTTGGTATCATATTGCACCTTGATCACCCGGATGACAAATATCGAAATTTCACGTCAAACGGACCAGTAGAAAGGGGTCAACTGATCGTTTTTCTCCTAGGGGGGCCCCCAAAAAACCTGTCATTTTAACGTTATTCAATACGTGTCACGTGACGTGACGTCAGCTCAAACTTTTGACAGACACAACCAAAGTTGACAAATTATGTATCATATTGAACCTTGATCACCCGCATGACAAATATCGAAATTCCACACCAAACGGACCATTAAAAGGGGGTGAACTGATCATTTCTCTCCTAGGGGGGCCCCCAAAAAAACCTGTCATTTTAATGTTAATATTACATAATCCAAAAACGCTTAGTCATGTCACGTGACGTGACGTCAACATCCAGTAATGGCGAACAAATGTAAACAAACACTTTGTTTTACCGATACTTTTGTAATTTCTCTTCTGCTTTGTTCTAGAGATTATTAAACTCCATGACAATGTCTCCAACGTATTTAACTGGTTAAAAATAGTATTTATACAAGAGTTTTAACGAAAAATATCAGGAAAAAATGTACAGGAATAAAAAAAAATTCAGCTTTCAAAATATTCGTCGATAAAAAAACCGATCTTTATATTTACGCTAGCCATTTTGTATATTACCACGTGACCTGCTATCTCTTAAACTGGAGGGGGGGGGTCCACTTGAATCCAACAAAACCAGTAATTTTTTTTTTCTATTATATATACATCATTTTCTATAAAATTAAGTGTAGACTTTATAATTAAAACAAAAAATGTTATTCATACTAAAAAAAAAAAAACGCTTAGTCATGTCACGTGACGTGACGTCAACATCCACTAATGGCGAACAATTGTACCTATTTACTATGCCTCCCCACGGGACAGAGTTAGACACCAGGGTCGTTTTTTAACGTGGAGAAAAGGTACAAAAATAAAAATTGTCTCAGTCGTGGAGGATTTCTCCTCCACCGAAAGAGAACAAGAAATAGAAGTGCAGCATCTGAAGAACAGATACTACACTTTGATCTTGACCAAAAGGCCAAGAATGCGAACAATTGTAAATAACTTTTTTCACAAAACCAACACCGTCTTTCTTTTTTTTTCTCTCTCTTTCTCTCTCTCACCCACTTACTCTTCCCTCTCTCTCACCCTCTTTCTCTTGACGTCACACCACTGTTAAACTGTGGGGGGGGGGAACACATTCCCAGGCATTATCTCCTATAGATGCACATTTTATTAGAAATTCAGCTTTCAAAATATTAGACGATAATAAAAATATAAAACCAACACCCTCTTTCTCTTTTCTCTCTCTCTCACCAACTTACTCTTCTCTCTCTCTCACCCTCTTTCTCTTGACCTCCTACTACTGTTAAACTGTGTGTGTGTGGGGGGGGAAGAGGCAGCTTGAAAACCAACAAAAACAGTGCACAGTTTCCCAAGCATTTGGGGTGGGAAGGGGGGGAAGAAGCCGAGCGCACAGTTTCGTGTGAGAGAGAGAGAACAATTCTCAACCTATATACTCAACAAATTTTTTATCTACAGATTTGAAAGTTTGTATATAGGGTATTCAGACATATGGAAATATATCTAGCATAATCTATCTATTATATCTATAAAAGTGAAAATGTGTGTGTGTGAGGTAGCCAGAGAGAGAGAGAGAGAGAGAGAGAGAGAGAGAGAGAGAGACAACAATTCTCAACCTATATATTCAATACATTTTTTATCTACAGATTTGAAAATTTGTATATAGGGTATTCAGACATATGGAAATATATCTAGCATAATCTATCTATTATATCTATAAAAGTGAAAATGTGTGTGTGTGTGTGTGTGTGTGCGTAAGAGAGAGAGAGAGAACAATTCTCAACCTATATACTCAACGTATTTTTATCTACGGATTTTAAACTTTGTATATAGGGTATTCAGACATATAGAAATATATCTAGCATAATCTATACATTATATCTATAAAAGTGAGAATGTGAGTGTGTGAGAGAGAGAGAACAATTCTCAACCTATATATTCAACAAATTTTTTACCTACAGATTTGAAAATTTGTATATTGGGTATTCAGACATATGGAAATATATCTAGCATAATCGATCTATTATATCTATAAAAGTCAGAATGTTTGCGTGTGGTTGTGTGTGTAAGGTTGCGAGAGAGAGAGAGAGAACAATTCTCAACCTATCTATTCAATAAATTTGTTATCTACAGATTTGACCATTTGTATATAGGGTATTCAGACATATGGAAATATATCCAGCATAATCTATCTATTATATCCATAAAAGTGAGAATGTGTGCGTGAGAGAGAGAGAGAGAGAGAGAGTAAGTACAATTCTCACCCTATATATTCAACATATTTTTTATCTACCGATTAGAAAATTTGTATATAGGGTATTCAGACATATGGAAATATATCTAGCATAATCTATCTATTATATCTAGAAAAGTGAGAATGTGTGTGAAAGAGAGAGAGAGAGAGAAGAGAGAGAGAGAGAACAATTCTCAACCTATATATTCAACTAATTTTTATGTACAGATCTGAAAATTTGTATACAGGGTATTCAGACATATGGAAATATATCTAGCATAATCTATTATATCTATAAAAGGTAGAATGTGTGTGTGTGTGTGTGAGTGAGTGAGTGAGTGAGAGAGAGAGAGAGAGAGAGAGAGAACAATTCTCAACCTATATACTCAACAAATTTTTTATCTACAGATTTGATAATTTGTATATAGGGTATTCAGACATAAGGAAATATATCTAGCATAATCTATCTATTATATCTATAAAAGTGAGAATGTGTGTGAAAGAGAGAGAGAGAGAACAATTCTCAACCTATATATTCAACAAATTCTATCTTTACAGATTTGAAAATTTGTATATAGGGTATTCAGACATTTGGAAATATATCTAGCATAATCTATTATATCTATAAAAGTGAGAATGTGTGTGTGAGAGAGAGAGAAAGAACAATTCTCAACCTATATACTCAACAAATTTTTTATCTACAGATTTAAAAATTTGTATATAGGGTATTCAGACATATAGAAATATATCTAGCATAACCTATCTATTATATCTATAAAATGACCATGTGTGTGTGTGTGAGAGAGAGAGAGAGAGTCAGAGAGAGAGAGAGAACAATTTTCAGCTTGTGTGTGTGTGAGAAAGAGAGAGAGAGAAAGAGAGGAAGGAAAATTCTCACCCTATATATTCAACAAATTTTTTATCTACATATTAGAAAATTTGGATATAGGGTATTCAGACGTATGGAAATATATCTAGCATAATCTATCTATTATATCTATAAAAGTGAGAATGTGTGTGTGAGAGAGAGAGAAAGAGAGAGAGAGAGAACAATTCTCAACCTATATATTCAACTAATTTTTTATCTACAGATTTGAAAATGTGTATATTGGGTATTCAGACATATGTAAATATATCTGGCATAATCTATGTATTATATCTATAAAAGTGTGAATGTGAGTGATGGAAAGAGCAAAAAATTCTCAACCTATATAACCTATAAAAGTGAGAATATGTGTGAGAGAGAGAGAGAGAGAACAATTCTCAACCTATATATTCCACACATTTTTGGGCACAGATTTGGAAATTTGTATATAGGGTAGGCAGACATATAGAAATATATCTAGCATAATCTATCTATTATATCTATAAAAGTGAGAACTTGTGTGTGTGTGTGTGTGTGTGTGTGTGAGAGAGAGAGAGAACAATTCCTCACCTACATACTCAACAAATTTTTTACCTACAGTTTAGAAAATTTGTATATAGGGTATTCAGACATATGGAAATATATCTAGCATAATCTATCTATTATAACTACAAAAGTTACAATGTGTGTGAGAGAGAGAGAGAGAGAACAATTCTAAACCTATATATTCAACAAATTTTTTATCTACAGATTTGAAACTTTGTATATAGGGTATTCAGACATATGGAAATATATCTAGCATAATCTATCTATTTTATCTATAAAAGTGAGAATGCGTGTGTGTGAGATAGCGAGAGAGAGAGAGAGAAAAAGAGAGAGATAAAAATTCTCAACCTATACATTCAACAAATTTTTTATCCACAGATTTGAACATTTGTATATAGGGTGTTCAGACATATAGAAATATATCTAGCATAATCTATCTATTATATGTATAAAAGTGAGAATGTGTGTGTGTGTGAGAGAGAGGACAATTGTCAACCTATGTATACAACAAATTTTTTATCTACAGATTTCAAAATTTGTATATTGGGCATTCAGACATATTTCAATATATCTGGCATAATCTGTCTATTATATCTATAAAAGTGAGAATGTGTGTGATAGAGAGAGAGAGAACAATTCTCAACCTATATACTCAACAAATTTTTTATCTACAGATTTGAAAATTTGTATATAGGGTATTCAGACATATGGAAATATATCTAGCATAATCTATTATATCTATAAAAGTGAGAATGTGTGTGTGTGTGTGAGAGAGAGAGAGAGAGAACAATTCTCAACCCATATACTCAACAAATTCTTTATCTACAGATTTTAAAATTTGTATATAGAGTATTCATACAAATAGAAATATATCTAGGATAATCTTTCTATTATATCTATAAAAGTGAGAATGTGTGTGTGTGTGAGCGAGAGAGAGAGAGAGAGAGAGAACAGTTCTCAACCTATACATTCAACAAATTTTTATATATAGGGTATTCAGAAATATCGAAATATATCTAGCATAATCTATTATATCTTTAAAAGTTAGAATGTGTGTGTGAGAGATAGAGAGAACAATTCTCAACCTATGCACTCTACAAATTTTTTATCTACAAATTAGAAAATTTGTATATAGGGTATTCACACATATGGAAATATATCTAGCATAATCTATCTATTATATCTATAAAAGTTAGAATGTGTGTGTGAGGTAGCCAGAGAGAGAGAGAGAGAGAGAGTAAGAACAATTTTCAACCTATATATTCAACAAATATTTGATCTACAGATTAGAAAATTTGTATATAGGGTATTCAGACATATGGAAATATATCTAGCATAATCTATCTATTATATCTCTAAAATTGAGAATGTGTGTGTGAGAGAGAGAGAGAGAACAATTTTCAACCTATATACTCAACAAATTTTTTTATCTACAGATTTGAAAATTTGTATATAGGGTATTCAGACATATGGAAATATATCTAGAGTAATCTATCTATTATATCTATAAAAGTGAGAATGCGTGTGTGTGTGAGAGAGAGCGACACAGAACAATTCTCAACCTATATATTCAACAAATTTTTTATGTACAGATCTGAAATATCACATTTGTATAGAAGTAGAAATCTTGATACCTACTCTGATACCTAATAAAAGAAAGGACACTCTTTAGGGCGGATTTTGATTATAACAAGTCACTAATTAGAAATTATAATAAACATTCAAATAATTTAAGAATTTTACCAAAATAAAATTGCATGGTAATCACCCAATTTCTGCCACAAAATTTTGATTGGCAGAACTCATAAACATAAAATATATATTTTCTAATTTCATCTTTTTTTTTCTTTTTACATAATCTGGTTTGATGTTTTCCCAAATATTCAAATCACTATATTTTGCTGCTTAATATCAAATACAGCAACTGAGTTATTTTTATGCATCAAACAATTACATTTTCTCATTCATCCAAACTAATCACTGAACATCAATTTCATATTTTCTTCACTAAAATATTACTGTGCTTGATGTCATCAAGTGGAGCGGATCATTTTTTTTTCATTTGTTCACACATTTTTCCAATTTATATATATTTTGTTAAAGATTCTTAGCCTATGTCATTGCATACCAATCTGTTTATTAAAAGTTAAGGTTCACTGTAAACACATATGTTACACCAAAATAAAAACGCTTCAGATAATGTCTTGATATTCAATTCAGTTTCTCACATAACATCTTATGAAGTTAGTAGAAATGTTACAGACTTTTGAATCTCAAACACTTTCAATACTGTGCACTGATATTTTCTTTTTTGCAATATAAGCACATTCATGATTTTTTTTACAAACGTTAAAAACTTTCACATTGTGTAGCAATATACTGAAACAATTATAAAAATATTTGTTTTTATTTTGAATGATGCAGGGCATCCGAAGAGAGATTTTTCTAACAAAATGAAAGTATAATTTTTAGCAATAGGTATCTAGGAAAAGGCCACTACATATGTTATAAGTTCCAAATTTCCACAACCTGGCAAATACTGGTACACGCTAGCAAATTTAGATTTGCAATTACAGAATATGATTCTAATTTTTTCCTTTGCTCTTTATTCTAACACTACACTAAGTTTACTGTGTTATTTCGCTACAGTTGATATTGTGTAGAACAATAAGAAAATCATAGTGAACAATGCATTCAACAAAATTTCACACACATTTCTAGATACCTATATCTAATAAGTTCAAAAGAAAGGACACACTTAGGGAGGTATTTTGGTGGTCAAGTCACTAATAAGAGATTAGCTGGTTTCCCGGCATAGCCCAGGATATAATAAAGATTGACTGAAATACATGTTCTAGCTGGTTTCTAGGCGTTGCCAGGGATGTAATATAGACACATTATGTTGTATATTACCTGTTCTCTTCTCCCTAAGGTAAAACAATTTCATATACATGCTGTAAATT